>NC_057795.1:478536979-478539245 GCF_018294505.1 Triticum aestivum
CCTTCGCGCCCGTCCGCCCGGTCGCTTCGGAGGCCGCTGCCGCCGCCGACGCCAACTTCGGCGCCCCCTCGCCGGAGACGCCCAGATCCGGCCGCCCCGACCCTCCTACTCCGGCGACGCCCGCGCCCTCTGACAAACCCGCACCGGCCGTCCTCGATCCGCGCGCTCGGATCCAGATCCAGCCTAGGGTTGACTTTCTTCTCCCACCGAAATTCGTCTAACTCCTTATCTGTCATTATTTCTGTTGCATGTTCATCGCACCACAACTTTGTACCCGTGGCTCCGTTTTGGGCGCGTAGCATACCGAATTGTTCGCCTCGACGAGAATATCATTTCATATCATTGCCTCATTTTCATTTGAGCTCATCTTGATGACCGAAATGCTGTTGGAATAGTGCTTCATAATGTTAGTTTCAGATTCTTATCAGAACATGCACTTTTGTCATTTTTGCCATGATTGATGTGTGCATCCTATGTACTTGATCACTACATGTGAGTTGAACTATGCCATGTCTTCTTTACAGAGGTGCTTACCATGTATTTTTTTGATCAATGTGGTGACTAGCACAAGCATGCAAACTAGGCTTCGTGATATTGCTGATTCTAGTCCCTGTTCTGCTGTTATTTTGATGCCATGTAAACATGTTGCTACAGAGAGATCCATGCATATTTTGAGATACTTCAGTAAGGGTGTTTTGAACATATAGTTATGCTCTATCAATTCATGCCCCTGGTTGCAAATATGGAGTATTCTAGCATGTCATTTTCGTGCTCTACTTTTGCTTCAAAATGTTTCTTGGCAGATTGTTTACATGTTATTCAATTTTGCCAAGGTTGTTGTAGTTGATCCGTGTATGCTATGATGTTGTTCTTGCCATTTATAGCTTCTATGCCATGTCTTCTTGATGGATGTATGCTTAGTTTATCATGAAATGCTTTGTAGCGAGTGCATCGAGCTCACGAAGATGCCTTCGTAATTCTGTCAATGCCATACTCTGTTTGCTGAATCTGTTAACGAAACTTGCTACGTTTACATGGGTGCCATCATATTTTCTGATCCTTTTTGGCTTATGGTCAGTAAGGGACTTTTGATCTATGCTTTGAGTAGATTCATGCCATGTCTTGTTTTACTATTATAAGTTCCTGTACCATGTTGATAACTTGCTCTGAACATTGCTTCGTGATGCTGTTTATGCCATGTCCAACCTGATATTTTTTGCACTTTCACCATGCTTGTTTGAACCTGTTATGATGTGACTTAGCCATAGCTCAGTGTTCCTCTTTTGTTAAGCATCTCCTGTAGATCACTGCCATATGTTTTGTTTTTATGTTGGGGTGCTGTACCATAGTTTCTTGTTGCATGCTAAGTAGCATCATGCTGTTAATCGCAGCTTTGTGCCATTCTTGTTTTGCTTGCCATTTGCAAACCGTGCATCCGTTCCCGTTGATCCTTATATCGATTTCAACCGAAATTATCTCATCTTTCCAGCGACATACTTGGTTTGCCAAGTTGATGCCTTGTTCATCCTTTTCCTCCCGAAGCACGCATACGCATTGCATTTCACATCTCGCATATCATGACATGTATTGCATCATGTTGCTTGTGCATTGCACCGTGATTTATTGTGGTTCCTTTGCTTGTGTTCTTGCTTTGGGTAGAGCCGGGAGACGAGTACGTGCACGAGGAACCTGTTGAGTACGCTAACGAGGATCAAGCCTTCGACAACTCTGAGAACCTTGCAGGCAAGATGACCATACCTTCGATATCACTTCTATCTTTGCTTGCTAGTACTCGCTCTATCGCTATGTTAGCTCTACCTGCCATTGTTTATCATGCCTCCCTATTGCCATGTCAAACCTCTAACTATCCTGTCCTAGCAAACCGTTGTTTGGCTATGTCACCGCTCTTGCTCAGCCCCTCTTATAGCGTTGTTAGTTGCAGGTGAAGATGAAGTTTGTTCCTGGTCGGAACATGGATATTTTGGGATATCACAATATCTCCTGTTTAATTAATGCACCTTATATACTTGGTAAAGTGTGGAAGGCTCGGTCTTATGCCTGGTGACTTGTTCCACTCTTGCCGCCCTAGTTTCCATCATACCGGTGTTATGTTCCTTGATTTTGCGTTCCTTACACGGTTGGGTGATTTATGGGACCCCCTTGACAGTTCGCTTTGAATAAAACTCCTCCAGCAAGGCCCAAACTTGGTTTTACCATTTGCCACCTAAGCCCTTTTCCCTTGGGTTTTTCGCGAGCCCGAGGGTCA
>NC_057795.1:478539604-478546795 GCF_018294505.1 Triticum aestivum
CAAACTAGAGCACTGTGCGGGACCATTCCTTGGCAACTTGGATTCATTGGTTCATGTATGCTTTGCTTATCCGGTGTGCCCTGAGAACAAGATATGTGCAGCTCCTATCGGGATTTGTCGGCAGTTCAGGCGGCTTTGCTGGTCTTGTTTTACCATTGTCAAAATGTCTTGCGAACCAGGATTCCGAGGCTGATCGGGTCTTCCCGGGAGAAGGTATATCCTTCGTTGACCGTGACAGCTTGTGATGGGCTAAGTTGGGCCACCCCTGCAGGGTATATTATCTTTCGAAAGCCGTGCCCGCGGTTATGAGGCAGATGGGGATTTGTTAATGTCCGGTTGTAGATAACTTGACACTTGACTTCATTAAAATGCATCAACAGCGTGTGTAGCCGTGATGGTCACTTCTTGGCGGAGCCCGGGAAGTGAACACGATTTGAGTTATGCTTGACGTAAGTAGTTTCAGGATCACTTCTTGATCACTTCTAGCTTCTCGACCGATGCGTTGCTTCTCTTCTCGCTCTCACTTGCGTAGGTTAGCCACCATATATGCTTAGTGCTTGCCGCAGCTCCACCATATTACCCCTTTTCCTACCTATGAGCTTAAATAGTCTTGATCTCGCGGGTGTGAGATTGCTGAGTCCCCGTGGCTCACAGATTCTACCAAAATAGATGCAGGTGCCGAGGATACCAGCGCAGATGGCGCAACTGAGCTGAAGTGGGAATTTGATGAGGCCCTTGGTCATTACTATGTTTCGTTTCCAGATGATCAGTAGAGGAGCCCAGTCGGGACGATCGGGGATCTAGCATTTGGGGTTTTCTTCTTTTCATTTAAACTTGACCGTAGCCGGTCTATGATGTATTTTGAATGATGTATGATCTTAATTTATGTATTATGTGAAGTGGCGATTGTAAGCCAACTCTCTTTATCCCATTCTTGTTCATTACATGGGATTGTGTGAAGATGACCCTTCTTGCGACAAAACCACTATGCGGTTATGCCTCTAAGTCGTGCTTCGACATGTGGGAGATATAGCCGCATCGTGGGTGTTACAAGTTGGTAATCAGAGCCATCCACGACTTAGGAGCCCCCTGCTTGATTGTTTGCTGGTGATGTTGAGTCTAGAACAAAAATGTTTTGAGTCTTAGGATTATATATATCAGAGAGTAGGATTCTTTTTACTCCTCAGTCCCTTCGTCGCTCTGGTGAGGTCTCCTGACGTAGATCTTTTGACTTTCCTCTTCTCAAATTTCACTAAAAAAAAATTTAGGATCACGCGGGTTCTTGGAATCGTTCCGATGGTTTTGTGATGAGAACATTGTTCTTGGTGCCTCCTGTCTATTATGTGGCTTTGACCCGGGGAGTCGAGCTCCGAGGTGTTGTCGTCACAATTTTATCATTGCAGTTCTGGAATACCTGAGTTTTGCCGACATTGAAAATCTCTTTTATGCAGTTGTTGGTGAGATAACCTCGACGCCACCCAGTACTGGGGCAGGAGTTCGGGAGTATTGCCATAACTCGTATAACGGATGCTTTTCGAAGGTTGAGGTACACGATTTCCGAAGGTTTCTTGGTTATGTGTTGACGGATGGATACAGCTGGATGTAGGGATTGTTAGTTTGGGTGAGATATATTGCTTCCCCTGTATCCCCAACACCTGATTGCATAACCAGAAAGTTTCGGGAGTTTATAGGTGGGATTCAAGTAGCTCTAGCATTTCTTCCCGCAGATATTTGGTTTGTGATTGGGTAATCCTTACCACTTATTTGTTCCAGTTGTACCTTGTTTATTTCATTCATCAATCTCTAATCAAGTGGCTTCTCACCTTAATGGACGTGTGATGTTTGCTTTGGAATTCATTCGTTCATCCTTGTTCGAATGTTTATTGTGAAGACTATATGTTGCAATTTCTATCCGTTGATTCAACTTGTCTATCTGTCTATCAAGATGCTAACGGATGTCACCCTCTTCAGGATGGCTCCGCCAACGCGTTAGAATCCGGAACACAATGATGGGAGTCAGGCGAACCCTCCACCTCCACCTCCGCCTCCGGAGGCATGGCAAGCTTTGATGGCTGCCACAAACACCAATGCCCAGATGATGATTCAGCTCATGCAAGAGCGCAACCAAGGCCAAGGCAACCAAGGGAATCAAGGTCAAGGGCAGTTCAATCATCAGCCTCTATTTCCTACCCTCAATCAATTCCTTACAAATCATCCAAAGTCTTTCAGCTACTATGTCGAGGCCACAGACACCGATGATTGGCTCGTGGATATCAACAAGCATTTTGAATGCAGCAATGTTAGGCCTGAGGACTATGTCAAGTTTGCTTCTTTTCAGCTCAAGGATCAAGCAGCTGATTGGTTCCAGCAATACAAGGATTCCAGAGGAGGTCGAGTGATTACTTGGACCGATTTCTGTCAGGACTTTAAAGCTCACCATATTCCTACCAGTGTTGTTGAGAGCAAGCTTGAGGAGTTCCGCAATCTCAAGCAAGGCAACATGTCAGTGTACGAATACAACAAGCAGTTTCAGAAACTTGCTCGCTTCGCTAAGCAAGATGTTCCTGATGAGAAGAGTATTATCTATCAATTCAGAGGTGGCCTTAGAGAGGATCTGCAGTTAGCTCTCGTTCTTGTTGAGCCTACTCAGTTTGATCAATTCTAGAATATGGCACTCAAGCAAGAAGGTGCTCAGCTCAAGTATGAGGCTTCTAAGAAGAGAATCAGGGATGCAGTGCAATCTTCTTCTTCCTCACAAGTGGCAGCTAAGCAGCAGAAGTTCTACCTTCCTCCTCCTCGTTTCGTCAGCCTTACCAACAGAAGAACTCAGGTGGTCGTGGATCTTCCCACCCACCCAACCCAGGCTATCAGAACAAGTCTCACTCTCAAGCTCCAAGGTCAAATGCTCCTTATCATCGTCCGCTCTCAGAAGTGACTTGCAACAAGTGCCAGCAGAAAGGTCACTATGCGAACAAATGCTTCATTCAAAGGTGCCTTCCTCCTCCTCCTCCTGTGAGATCTTCAAGCAATGCTGTGGTCAAGCATAATCCAAAGTCTACAAAGGTGAACATGATGAATGCAGCTCAGGTAGAGGATTCTTCAGATGTGATCATGGGTAATCTTCCTGTTAATGATATTCCTGCAAAAGTCTTATTTGATACTGGTGCATCGCATTGTTTCATGTCAAGATCGTTCTTTGCAAAGAATGATTTTACTCGGTCTTACCTGGATAAACCTTTGGGTGTTGTTTCTCCGGGGAAGTCAATGAGGGCCAACTCGGTAGTTCATGATGTTTCCATCAAGATGGGCGACTACAAATTTCTTTCTAAACCATTTGTTCTTGGTGACTCGGATATTGATCTAATTCTCGGGATGGACTAGCTTTCTAAGCACAAGGCTCAGCTTGATTGTGCTGCCAGGCAGATTCAATTGACACACCCTTCTGAGGATGTTATCATCTATGCCGCTCGTGATGAAACCATTCGGTTGTTTTCTCTCAATGAGAAGGGCGAGTTGGATGCTATTTCTCAAATTCCAGTCGTTTGTGAGTATCAAGATGTCTTTCCAGAAGAGCTTCTGGATATGCCTCCTCATCGGCCAGTCGAGTTCGTTATTGATCTTGAGCCTGGAACTGAACCCGTTTGCAAGCGTCCTTACAAGCTTGGACCCAAGGAGCTGAAGGAATTGAAGAAGCAGCTCGATGAACAAGAGCATCTGGGTTTGATCAGACCGAGTTCATCCCCATGGGGTTGTGGAGTTCTTTTTGTCCAGAAGAAGGATGGCACGGACCGACTTTCCGTCGATTACCGTCCATTGAACAAGAAGACAATCAAGAACAAGTATCCACTTCCCAACATCAATGAGCTTTTCGAGCAACTCAAAGGTGCTAAAGTATTCTCCAAGCTTGACCTTCGTATGGGTTATCATCAGATTCGCATTCGTGAACAAGATATTCCCAAGACAGCATTCAGAACAAGCTATGGTTCTTATGAATATACTGTCATGTCTTTCGGCCTTGTCAATGCTCCTCCAACGTTCTCTCGCATGATGAACTTTATCTTCAACCCCTACACCAATGAATTCGTCTTGGTGTATCTCGATGATATTTTGGTCTTCTCCAAGAATAAGCAGGATCATGCCAAACATTTGCGATTGGTGCTCGACAAGCTCAGAGAGCATCAATTCTATGCGAAGTTTTCCAAATGTGAGTTCTGGCTTGATGAAGTTCTTTACCTTGGTCATATCATCTCTGCCAAGGGCATTGCAGTTAATCCCGCGAAGGTTTCTGTAGTTGTGAATTGGGAACCTCCTTAGAATGTCAAGCAGCTCCGCAGTTTTCTTGGTCTTGCAAGCTATTGCCGAAAATTCGTTGAGAACTTCTCTAAGATTGCAAAGCCTCTTTCCAACCTCCTCCAGAAGCATGTCAAGTATGTTTGGACGCCTGAGTGTGACGTCGCTTTCAACACCCTCAAAGAGAAGCTAGTCACAGCTCCTGTCTTGACTCCTCCTGATGAATCCAAGCCATTCGAAGTATTCTGTGATGCTTCCCTTCAAGGTCTCGGTGCTGTGTTGATGAAAGAGAAAAAAGTTGTGGCCTATACCTCTCGTCAGTTGAAGCCCAACGAAAAGAACTACCCCACTCACGATCTTGAGTTGGCGGCAGTTGTCCATGCATTGATAACATGGAGACATCTCTTATTGGGAAGGCAAGTGGACATTTTTACCCATCACAAGAGCCTCAAGTATATCTTCACTCAACCCAACCTTAACCTCAGGCAAACTCGATGGGTCGAAATGATTCAAGAGTACAATCCGATTATTGAATATACTCCTAGCAATGCGAATGTGATTGCAGATGCTCTGAGCAGAAAGGCTTATTGCAACAGTCTAATTCTCAAGCCATTTCAACCGGATCTTTGTGAGGCTTTCCGCAAGCTGAATCTTCAAGTTGTTCCTCAAGGCTTTCTTGCCAACCTCATAGTCTCTCCTACTTTGGAAGATCAAATTCGTGAGGCACAACTCCTAGATACCATGGTGAAGAAGGTGAAACATGGTATTGACAAGGGCATTCCCAAATACAAGTGCTATCGCTTGGATGACAAAGATACTCTTTTCTTCGAGGATCGAATTGTGGTTCCAAAAGGTGATCTGAGAAAAGTCATCATGAATGAGGCACACAATTCCCTCCTATCCATTCATCCTGGAAGTACAAAGATGTACCATGACCTCAAGCAATCATATTGGTGGACTCGAATGAAGTGAGAGATTGCTCAATTCGTGAATGAATGTGATGTCTGTAGAAGGGTGAAAGCATAACACCAACGACCAGCTGGTCTCCTTCAACCTCTTGCTATTCCGGAATGGAAATTTGACCATATCGAGATGGACTTCGTGACTGGTTTTCCTAAGTCCGAGCGTGGAAATGATGCTATCTTCGTTGTCATTGACAAGCTTACTAAAGTGGCTCAATTTCTTCCTATCAAAGAATCTATCACAGCAGCTCAGCTGGCAGAGCTATACACCTCCAGAATTGTCTCCTTGCACGGTATTCCACAATTGATATCTTTAGATCGCGGAAGCATCTTCACTTCTAAGTTCTGGGAATCCTTTCAGAAGGCCATGGGCACCAACATTCGTTTCAGCACAGCTTTCCATCCTCAAACAAGTGGCCAAGTCGAGCGAGTCAATCAAATCCTTGAAGATATGCTCAGGGCTTGTGTCATTTCCTGCGGTATGAAGTGGGAAGATTGTCTTCCATATGCCGAGTTCTCCTACAACAACAGCTTCCAAGCGAGTTCGGGCAACGCCCCATTCGAAATTCTCTATGGCAGAAAGTGTCGTACTCCTCTCAATTGGTCCGAGACAGGTGAACGCCAACTTCTTGGCAATGACTTGATCACAGAAGCCGAAGAAATGTGCAAAGTCATTCGTGAGAACCTCAAAGCCACGCAATCGCGCCAGAAGAGCTATTATGATAGCAAGCACCGTGACTAGGCTTTCGAAATCGAAGACCATGTCTACCTCCGCGTCTCTCCAATGAAAGGCACTCGTCGCTTCGGTATCTAAGGGAAGCTTGCCCCTAGATACGTGGGTCCTTTCAAGATCATTGGCAAAAGAGGCGACCTCGCCTATCAACTTGAGCTTCCATCCAACTTTGCAAACGTGCACGATGTGTTTCACGTGTCACAGCTTCGCAAGTGCTTCAAGACTCCTGAGCGCACTATCAACTTCGAAGAGATCGACCTCCAAGAAGATCTTTCTTATCATGAGCACCCCGTTGCTATTCTTGAATAAACCGAGCGCAAGACTCGCAACAAGTCAATCAAATTCCTGAAAGTGAAGTGGTCACACCATTTCAACCGAGAAGCCACCTCGGAGCGCGAGGATCACCTCCGTTCCGAATATCCGGAGTTCTTTCAGTCCTCGATCTCGGGACGAGATCCTCTTGTAGTGGTGGAGTGTTGTAACACCCTGGATGTAACTTTCCATCTTTGTAACTCCAACTCTTGCCATTTTCGGCTATGAGATATGTTATTTCCTCCGTGGTTGGGTTTTGACTTTTGTTTTTCTTTTTATTCATGTCGTGCATATTATATCATGTCATCATGTGCATCTCATTTGCATACGTGTTCGTCTCATGCATCCAAGCATTTTCCCCGTTGTCCGTTTCGCAATTCGACACTCCCACATGCACCGCCGCACCCCTCTTGTCTCTTTTTCGTGTGTGGGTGTTAAACATTCTCGGAATGGCCCGAGCCTTGCCAAGTGGCCCTGGTATAGCACCGGTAGACCGCCTATCAAGTTTCAGGTCATTTGGAGCTCGTTTGGTACTCCAACGGTTAACCGCACAACCGCAAAGGCCTCTTTTGAGTTGCAGCCCAACACCCCTCCAAAACAGCCCAATAACCCATCTAAGTCACTTCCATGCTCTCCGTCGTCGGATCACAATCGTGTGGGCAAAAATCGCACCACATTTGGAGCCTCCTAGCTCCCTCTACCTATAAAAACACCTCCCCCCGAAAATTCCGGATCAAATCCACCCAAACCCTAGCCCCGCTCCTCTCCGCGCCGCCGGACACGTCCGGACGGAGCCGGATGCTTCTGCCGCCGCGCCCGTACGAATCGGATCCTGCCACATGGCGCTCCGGCGCCCGCCGCCCCCGGCGGCCCGCCAGGCCCGCGGGAGGCCTC
>NC_057795.1:478547086-478569711 GCF_018294505.1 Triticum aestivum
GCCGCGGCCCCGCGCTCCGCCGCCTTGGTGCCGCACTGTCTGCCGCGCCCCGCCGTCCAGCAACTCCGGCGCCACGCCCCGCCGTCCCTCGCCGTCGCAGTGTCCTCCACGCCCGTCCGTCCGGTCGCCTCGGAGGCCGCTGCCGCCGTCGACGCCAACTTCGGCGCCCCCTCGCCGGAGACGCCCAGATCCGGCCGCCCTGACCCTCCTACTCCGGCGACGCCCACGCACTCCGACGAACCCGCACCGGTCGTTCTCGATCCGCGCGCTCGGATCCAGATCCACCCTAGGGTTGACTTTCTTCTCCCCCCGAAATTCGTCTAAGTCCTATCTGTCATTATTTCTGTTGCATGTTCATCACACCACAACTTTGTACCCATGGCTCCGTTTTGGGCTTGTAGCATACCAAATTGTTCGTCTCAACAAGTACATCATTTCATCTCATTGCATCATTTTCATTTGAGCTCATCTTAATGCCCGAAATGCTGTTGGAATAGTGCTTCATAATGTTAGTTTCAGATTCTTATCAGAACATGAACTTTTGTCATTTTTTCCATGATTGATGTGTGCATCCTATGTACTTTATCCCTACATGTGAGTTGAACTATGCCATGTCTTCTTTACAGAGGTGCTTACCATGTATTTTTGTGATCAATGTGGTGACTAGCACAAGCATGCAAACTAGGCTTCGTGATATTGCTGATTCTAGTCCCTGTTCTGCTGTTATTTTGATGCCATGTAAACATGTTGGTACAGAGAGATCCATGCATATTTTGAGATACTTCAGTAAGGGTGTTTTGAATATATGGTTTTGCTCTATCCATTCATGCCCCTGGTTGCAAATATGGAGTAGTCTAGCATGTCATTTGCATGCTCTACTTTTGCTTCAAAATGTTTCCTGGCAGATTGTTTATATGTTATTCAATTTTGCAAGGTTGTTGTAGTTGATCCGTGTATGCTATGATGTTGTTCTTGCCATGTATAGCTTCTATGCCATGTCTTCTTGATGGATGTATGCTTAGTTTATCATGAAATTCTCTGTAGCGAGTGCATCGAGCTCACGAAGATGCCTTCGTAATTCTGTCAATGCCATACTCTGTTTGTTGAATCTGTTAACGAAACTTGCTACGTTTACATGGGTGACATCATATTTTCTGATCCTTTTTGGCTTATGGTCAGTAAGGGACTTTTGATCTATGCTTTGAGTAGATTCATGCCACGTCTTGTTTTGCTATTATAAGTTCCTGTAGCATGTTGCTCTGAACATTGCTTCGTGATGCTGTTTATGCCATGTCCAACCTGATATTTTTTGCACTTTCACCATGCTTGTTTGAACCTGTTATGATGTGACTTAGCCGTAGCTCAGTGTTCCTCTTTTGTTAAGCATCTCCTGTAGATCACTGCCATATGTTTTGTTTTTATGTTGGGGTGCTGTAGCATAGTTTCTTGTTGCATGCTAAGTAGCATCGTGCTGTTAATCGCAGCTTTGTGCCATTCTTGTTTTGCTTGCCATTTGCAAACCGTGCATCCGTTCCCGGTGATCCTTATATCGGTTTCAACCGAAATCATATCATCTTTCCAGCGGAATACTTGGTTTGCCAAGTTGATGCCTTGTTCATCCTTTTCCTCCCGAAGCACGCATACGCATTGCATTTCACATCTCGCATATCATGACATGTATTGCATCATGTTGTTTGTGCATTGCACCGTGATTTATTGTGGTTCCTTTGCTTGTGTTCTTGCTTTGGGTACAGCCGGGAGACGAGTACGTGCACGAGGAACCTGTTGAGTACGCTAACGAGGATCTAGCCTTCGACAACTCTAAGAACCTTGCAGGCAAGATGACCATACCTTCGATATCACTTCTATCTTTGCTTGCTAGTACTCGCTCTATCGCTATGTTAGCTCTACCTGCCATTGTTTATCATGCCTCCCTATTGACATGTCAAACCTCTAACTATCCTGTCCTAGCAAACCGTTATTTGGCTATGTCACCACTCTTGCTCAGCCCCTCTTATAGCGTTGTTAGTTGCAGGTGAAGATGAAGTTTGTTCCTGGTCGGAACATGGATATTTTGGGATATCACAATATCTCCTGTTTAATTAATGCATCTTATATACTTGGTAAAGGGTGGAAGGCTCGGCCTTATGCATGGTTTCCTTCATACCGGTGTTATGTTCCTTGATTTTGCGTTCCTTACACGGTTGGGTGATTTATGGGACCCCCTTGATAGTTCGCTTTGAATAAAACTCCTCCAGCAAGGCCCATACTTGGTTTTACCATTTGCCACCTAAGCCCTTTTCCCTTGGGTTTTTCATGAGCCCGAGGGTCATCTTTATTTACCCCCCCCCCCCCTGGGCCAGTGCTCCTCCGAGTGTTGGTCCAAACTAGAGCACCGTGCGGGACCATTCCTTGGCAACTTGGATTCGTCGGTTCATGTACGCTTCGCTTATCCGGTGTGACCTGAGAACGAGATATGTGCAGCTCCTATCGGGATTTGTCGGCCCTTCGTGCGGCTTTGCTGGTCTTGTTTTACCATTGTCGAAATGTCTTGCGAACCGGGATTCCGAGGCTGATCGGGTCTTCCCGGGAGAAGGTACATCCTTCTTTGACCGTGAGAGCTTGTGATGGGCTAAGTTGGGACACCCCTGCAGGGTATATTATCTTTCGAAAGCCGTGCCCGCAGTTATGAGGCAGATGGGAATTTGTTAATGTCCAGTTGTAGATAACTTGACACTTGACTTCATTAAAATGCATCAACAGCGTGTGTAGCCGTGATGGTCACTTCTCGGTGGAGTCCGGGAAGTGAACACGGTTTGAGTTATGCTTGACGTAAGTAGTTTCAGGATCACTTCTTGATCACTTCTAGCTTCTCGACTGATGCGTTGCTTCTCTTCTCGCTCTCACTTGCGTAGGTTAGCCACCATATATGCTTAGTGCTTGCCGCAGCTCCACCATATTACCCATTTTCCTACCTATGAGCTTAAATAGTCTTGATCTCGCGGGTGTGAGATTGCTGAGTCCCCGTGGCTCACAGATTCTACCAAAACAGATGCAGGTGCCGAGGATACCAGCGCAGATGGCGCAACTGAGCTGAAGTGGGAATTTAATGAGGCCCTTGGTCGTTACTATGTTTCATTTCCAGATGGTCAGTAGAGGAGCCCAGTCGGGACGATCGGGGATCTAGCATTTGGGGTTGTCTTCTTTTCATTTGAACTTGACCGTAGCCGGTCTATGAGTGTATTTTGAATGATGTATGATCTTAATTTATGTATTGTGTGAAGTGGCGATTGTAAGCCAACTCTCTTTATCCCATTCTTGTTCATTACATGGGATTGTGTGAAGATGAGCCTTCTTGCGACAAAACCACTATGCATTTATGCCTCTAAGTCGTGCTTCGACACGTGGGAGATATAGCCGCATCGTGGGTGTTACACCGCAGCTCCAGCCTCAGATCCGGAACTCCTCGCCAAGTCCGGAGATGGGAGTTTAGATCCCGCCGGACTCTCCACAGCCATAGAGCTCGATACAGGAGATACAGAGGGGGTCATTTCACTGGTCGGCCCGGAATCACTCCATGCTCTCTCTATCCTCATTGAGCCGGACTCACCTCCGGTACACCAGCTCCGAAATCTTGAGGTCTATGTTATACGAGCTCAGCCAGGGAACTCCTGTCCGGCCCCGCTCCACGGATTCTCGCTTCCCAGTCCATACCTCACCCTTAAACGAGGCTCTAGACTTAATGCGATCTCTCGCCATTACAGAAGGATCACTGCCGAACTATGCCCAGCCCGCACTAGGGGCTGAGAGTAGGGAATTTTACATCCCACCCACCAACCACTACATAGCCACTGTCCAGGACTTAACCGACATGCTTGATTACGCTTCCGAAGATATCAAAGACATGGAGGACGATGCCAGAGAAGAGCAAAGCCAGAACCCGCCGCTACCGGACGCTGGACGGCTACTTCCACATATGACGTGTACATGGTGGACACCCCCAAAGAGGATGACAGCGAAGGGGGGAAGGATTCACTTGAAGACAAGCCTCCCATGGCACCACCAAAGCGTCAATGCTAGCGGTGCCACTCTAAATCACAGCACAAAAAAGACAGCAATACCGGCACCAGAGACAATAATACTCCGGATAACGCCAAAGATCAAGAAGCCCACATCGAAGCAATATCCGAGCATGATGATTGGGAGGAAGGGCGAGTAAACCTCGATGACCCCTTTGAGGACGAGGGCTCGGAGGATAGTAACTACGTACCGATCTCCGAAGAGGACGAGAGCCTTGGCGACGAAGAATTCATCGTGCTAGAGGAACCCTTCGAACAAGAGTGCTTTAAGCGCCGGCTAATAGCCACTGCGAGAAGCCTGAAAAAGAAGCAGCAGCAGCTTCAAGCTGATCAGGATATGCTCAATGACAGATGGACCGATGTCCTAGCAGCCGAGGAATGCAGCCTCGAACGTCCAACCAAGAGCTACCCAAAGCGCAAGCTGCTACCTCAATTCGACAACGAGGCCCAGAGCCTATACCGCCCATGCGTAACGCTGCCGACGGACCTGACCGACCACCACATGGCTGGGACAGAGCGTCAAGTCAAGTCAAACACCCGCCTGCACTACCTCGCTATAAATGTAGAGAGACAACAGTTGTAGGACACACTTACGACCTACGACAGGACCTGGATAATAGAGCCGGTCAGACCTGATCAATACACGGATCAAGGGGCAGGCCCCGGTGTGAGAAGACAGCCATCAAGCCTTGCAACAAGCATAACTTCACTCGGGCTGAAAACCGCATATGGACTCCATCCGAACTGCGTCGTGACGTGGCCTAATATAGAGGCGCCGCACAACCCCTATGCTTCACTGATGAGGTAATGGAGCACCAGTTCCCAGAAGGGTTTAAACCTGTGAACATTCAGTCATACGATGGCACAACAGATCCCGCTGTGTGGATTGAAGATTTCCTTCTCCACATTCACATGGCTTGCAGTGACGATCTACATGCCATCAGATAACTCCCCCACAAACTTAAGGGGCTAGCTCGGCACTGGTTAAACAGCCTCCCAGAAAACCCTATTGGAAGCTGGGAAGGCCTGGAGGATGACTGTAGAGACAACTTCCAGGGCACTTATATCCGGCCTCCGGACGCAGATGACCTAAGTCACATAGTCCAGCAGCCCGGAGAGTCAGCCAGAAAATTCTGGACCCAGTTACTAACTAAAAAGAACCAAATCATTGACTGTCCGGATGCTGAGGCTCTAGTAGCCTTGAAACACAGCATCCGTGCTGAATGGCTTACCCGACACCTCAGCCAAGAAAAGCCGAAGTCCATGGCAGCCCTCACGTCACTTATGACCCGCTTTTGTGCAAGCGAAGATAGTTGGATTGCCCATAGCAGCAACAGTACCAGCGGTCCTGGCACTTCTGAAGCAAGAAACAGAAGCAGCAGGCACAATAAAAAAAGCGTAGGAGCAACACTAAAAATGCCGAAGACACGGTGGTCAATGCCCGATTTAGTGGCTCCAAGCCCGGTCAACGAAAGAGGCCATTCAAAAGAAACAAAGATGGTTCATCTACCCTGGAGCGAATACTCGATCGACCTTTCCAGATTCACGGCACCCCAGACAAGCCCGCTAACCATACCAACATAAGTTGTTGGGTCTTTAAACAGGCCGGTAAATTAAACTCCGAGCACACGGGTAAAGGGTCACCCAGTGAGGATGACGACGAGGAGCCTCGTCCACCAAACACAGGGGGACGGAAGAAATTTCCCCCCGAGGTCAAGACGGTGAACATGATATACACTAATCACATCCCCAAAAGGGAGCGCAAGCGCGCATTAAGGGACGTCTATGCGATAGACCACCTTTGATGGTCAGCGTGCCTTATCACCTTTGATGGCAGGGACCATCCGACCAGTATCCGTCATGGAGGTTCAGTTGCATTGGTGCTCGACCCAATCATCAATGGATTCCACCTCACGAGAGTCCTCATGGATGGCGGCCGCAGTCTTAACCTAGTCTATTAGGACACAGTCCGGAAAATGGGTATTGACTCGTCAAGAATCAAACCCACCAAAACTACCTTTAAAGGAGTAATACCTGGTGTAGAGGCCCGCTCCATGGGCTCAATCACATTGGAGGTCGTATTTGGTTCGCCAGACAACTTCCGAAGCGAAGAATTGATCTTCGACATCATCCCTTTCCGTAGTGGCTATCACGCACTGCTCGGACGAACTGCGTTTGCCCGCTTCAATGCAGTCCCGCACTATGCTTATCTAAAACTCAAAATGCCATGACCACGCGGCGTTATAACAGTTGATGGAAACATGGATCGCTCCCTCCGTACTGAGGAACACACCGCGGCCCTCGCGGCGGAAGTGCAGGTCGGCCTTATCAAGCCAAACTCCACACCGGTAGTCAAGCAACCAGACCCTGTCAAACAAGTCCGGACTACCCCGCAGAATGATAGTCGAGTTCATCAGGAGCTCGATTAGCAATCCGGCCTCTATCTTCGCCCCAACCAAGCAGCGGCATATGTACCGTGTGCTCATCACTATGCACTAAAAATATCATGGGCGACGATGGAGGCATATCGAGGATAAAGTCCACAATACAGCTCAACCGTACCAGGACCCCCATCTATCTTTTTCTTAACTTCATTTTCTCTTTTCAGGCTCTTTACAACCCACATCACCCTTTTTATGGTGTGAAGGGCCCTTTTTCTGGCCCCTTATGAAAACTTATTCATTAATCCTCTCAAAGGATCACACACCAAGGCGGAAAGCAGCGCAGATGTACGGCGGAGTACTTAAAGGATCTTTCAAGATCACCTCCTCCCCTTCTCTAATACCTATACACAGCCTTCCCTTTCTCTCGGCATGTAAAATAGCATCGATTCTTATGGATTATCTATACAAATACGTTTTGATGTATCAATCAGACTATAATGGAAACAGTTTTTGGCCCAAACTATTCGACACTGGCTTGTTCCCTATTCTGTATTCCTTCTTCTTTTTCATCTGATTGTCATGTACACCTTGGCACGACCTAAATCTCCAGGGGATCTATTCATCCGCGTACATTTCTTAAAATTTACCATAAGTCCGAACACTTTCACAGTACAATTTGGCGTCCCGAATCTAGCATTATATGCATCGCCTTTGAATCATGTCTTGGGTCAATAGTTGGGTTGCCTGGCTCCTGTGGTTACTACCTTATGTTCCGATTCTTCGGCTAAGGAAGTAATGGGAGAAATACTACGATTGTGTTTCCGGTTAGCCAAATAAACACCTTAGTAGAGAAAGCCGAAAACTGACTGTCATGATGCAGTGAGAGCTGGTCAGCTATTCATTGACCTAGTATAAATCTCTTGCGATTTTTTCCGTGTCACATGAAGGACTGGTTTTTACCTGGTCAGATGTCTACAACATCCGAGTTCGGATCACCGAACAATACCAGGGGCTGCACCTACAATCTTATCATCAAACTCCTATGGCTAAGTGAGAGTGATAAAGCTACATAGTCTGATTGCGTGGTTCGCCGCACTAGTACCTCCTTCAAGGACCAAGTCGTTGGGTTAAGTGTGTTTTTGTGCTATTCCGAACACCCCCGTAGTATCTACATGAGGGGCTGAAGCCGACGACTGGCCAACTATCAGATTTAATAAATGGCCGCAACGGAGGATAAATAATTTCAGATCAAATAAGACTAAAATTATACGAACGCTATGTTTTCTTTAAAGAGTTTGGGCGTCGTAGGTATATTCATTTAAAAATGATGTCCTTCGAACATAGGCCCTCTATAATGTGGGATCCTTCAAGGACGTCGTTGAAATACTTATCCGGCATACGATGTTCCTTGCCTGCAGGCGGTCCCTTGGTTGCAAGACTGGTGGCATTCATCTTCGCCCACTGTACCTTGACATGGCCAAAGGCCGTCCAGGCACCTTCAATACAGACCGACCGCTCTACAGCATCAAGCTGTGGGCAGGCATCGACCAGCCGCTTCACAAGCCCAAAGTAGCTACTAGGTATGGGTTCGGCTGGCCAAAGACGGACTATGATATACTTCATGGCCAGTCCGGACACCCTATGTAGCTCAGTCAGTTGTTTCAACTGATCGCTGAGGGGCATAGGATGCTCTGGTGCAAGGTATTGCGACCAGAATAGCTTCTCTGTTGAGCTCCTCTCTTTGGCCCGGAAGAAATCGGCAGCATCTGCAATACTTCGGGGCAGATCCGCAAATGCTCCTGGAGAACTCCAAATGCGTCTCATTAAGGTGTACTTTCTCCTTACATATTTGCTCTGCATATTAAAAGCCTTACCCGCCGCGATCTTCTTGGCTTCACGGATCTCCTGACAGGTGCCTTGGGCTGCAACCCGGGCCTCCCTCGCACTTTGGAGCACCGTAGCAAGTTCGGTGTCTCGGTCCGACACTTGTCTCTCCAAGGAGTCACATTTGCTTATAGCATCAGTGAGCTCTTGTTGGACTTCATCCAACCTCGCCTCATGCTTTCGACGGGCGGCTCGTTCCATGTTTGCCTCCTTCTTGGCTTCGGCCAGCGCACTCTTCAGGGCTTAAACCTCAGACATGTCAACTATGAGCATAAGCATAAAGCTCAGTCATATAAAAAATTGGAACTCATATCAGTTCAGATATGCTTCGGTATCACATAACTTGTTTTGCCCCCAGCTTCCTCCTTAGTTCGGAGACTTCGGCAGCATGCAAGGTTGCTGCTAGCTTTGCAGCCTGTTCATCCAAGTAGACATATATGTTAGCTCCGGTGAAGTATTATTCGATCCTCTATTCGGCCTTTCTTCACGAAACGCCGAACAGAGTCTCAGGGGCTACTATCTATATACAGGTACTCCTTTTGTAAATAACCAAAAATATATTACTTCACATACCTCAAAGCCTGTTAGAAGGCTGGTACAGGCTTGGTTCAATCCGCTTTTAGCGGACAAAACCTTTTCAACAACCGTACCCATAAGGGTACGGTGTTCCTCCACAATGGAAGCACTTTGAAGTGCTTCCACCAGAGTGTCTGGCGCCTCTGGATTGATAGAGGACGCCGATGGAGACAGTAAGCCACCTTCCCTCGAAGAAGCCTGCTGGTCCGATTCCTTAGTCGTATGGGTCTCCGGAATTATATTCGGTTGGGGACCGAACTAAGCGTTGCCCCCATCGCCGGTCTCCATGGGGGATGATTTCCCCCTATCTTCGGCAATAGAGGTATTACCCTTTGCCGCCACCTTCACGGCCTCCTGTACCTCCCCATGACTTGGATAGGTTCTTTGGGTCAACAATTTGGTGTTATCCATGGCAGTGGGTGGAGATATCTATTGAGGCGACTCGCTCTCCGTCGCGTTTGTCCCTAGCAAGTTCCCAGATGATGATGGTCGTTTGGGGAGATCGCGAGCTGTGCTGCAATGCGCAATTCAGTATGTTAAAATAATAAGGCATAAAATAGGATATGTGTATGGTGTCTTCGGATACTTACGATTCAGCCAAGGGCTTCGGCCTGGGGTGCCGCTTTGGGATGGCATCGGCATCCGCTTCAGAATCATCTGAAAGGGAGGGTTTTCCCTTCTTGGTCGCCTCCGCCTCTAGATCCGCGGATGACGCCCTTTTCTTCTTCCCCCCCTTTGGAGGAGAGTTACACTCTTCCTCCTCTACATGTTCGTCATGACAGGAGGAGGAGGACTCGGTGTCTTCGGACACGATGTCCAAAGCACCCTTACGGTGAAGGCCACTTCTGGCCTCCTTGCCCTTCTTCTTGGCCTTCTTCTCTGGCGCCTGATACAACGCCAGAACCAACATCTTTGACAGCAAGGGGTGTCCTGGTCCTCGGGCAGTGGAGCCGGACATTTGATCTGCTCTTCCTTTTTTGTCTAGCCTTGTGGGAGTAGGAAAGTTCAGTATATTCCTTGAACTTGCAAATAAAAGTTATCATAAAACTTACGGGAGTGGCCGGACGTGCGGAGTCAAGGCCACAGTCTTTGCTTGTCTTCGGCCACGACTTTTGAGCCTTGAAGAGCAGATTCCATATATCTTCGTGCGTCGTGCCGAAGAACCGCTGCAGGGTCTGAGGACCGGCCGGGTCGAATTCCCACATATATTGAGTCCGGTGTTGACAAGGAAGAATCCGTCGAAAAAAGCATCACCATGATCATGCTGGCAAGGCTGGTGTTCTTGTTTATCATGCCCTTGACGTGGCTCTCCAGCGTTCTCACCTTGTCAGGCGACTCCAAATCTAGACCCTTATTAATCCAGGATGTAAGCCGCATCGGGGTCCCGGACTTGAATGCAGGAGCGGCGGCACATGTGGTATCACAGGGTTCCGTGATATAGAACTACCCCTGCTACCATCCCTTGACGGATTCCACAAAGGTCCCATTTGGGCAGGTGACGTTGGGAAGTTTGCTCACAATGGCGCCTCCGCACTCTGCGTGTTGGCCTTCGACCACCTTCGGCTTTAGGTTGAAAACCTTGAGCCATAGGCCGAAGTGGGGTGGGACGCGGAGGAATGCCTCACACACGATGATAAATGTCAAAAGGTTGAGGAAAGAATTTGGGGATAGATCATGAAAAATCTAACCCATAGTAAAACATGAGGCCGCAGACGAAAGGATGAATGGGAAACCCTAGTCCGTGAAGGAAATGGGGGATGAATACAACCCTTTCGTTAGGCTCTGGAGTGGGAATGATCTGCTTTTTGGCGGGGAGCTGATGGACTATGTCTGTGTTCAAATACCCAGCTTCCCGGAGCTCCTTGATGTTCTCCTTTGTAACAGAGGCCATCCACTTGCCTTGCGCTCCAGATCCAGACATGGCTAGGAGTGTTTGGTGGCAATGGAAAGGATTGAGTCTTGGGCACTGGAGCTCGAATGGCGGATATGTTGAGGAGGAAGAAGGCGTGGGGTAAAAAGACAGATCCTTATCTTTTTATAAAGGCAGTGGATGTCAAGCGCCCCCTCACAAGCCTTAAATCTTGCCTATTCCCAAGGGGACGGACGAACGACACGGTTGGATTACTCGAACCCCTGTTAATGAGAATCCCGTAATAAGGGGACACGATCTCTACTTCGACAAGATGTGTCAATGGCCGTGCCTTGAAATGTGAAATGGGGCTGTAAAACTGTTTAGAATGCTAACAAGGCCAGGACATAACGCATCGCCGAAAAAATCGCCTATGGACGTGACTTAAGGCTGTAATTGTTTTGAATATCTTTGCTATTACAGCTTAAGGTTGTAATTGTTTAATAAAGTCGGATAGAGCTGTTTTGCATGGAGGACTACGTTGGAGTATTCGGAGAAGGAACCTGCCTTGCAATGCCGAAGTAATCTGCACGCCGAATACATCGTCATTCAAGCCCGGTTCAGGGGCTACTAAGGGAGTTGATACGTCTCCGTCATATCTATAATTTTTGATTGTTCCATGCCAATATTATTCAACTTTCATATACTTTTGGCAACTTTTTATACCATTTTTGGGACTAACATATTGATCCAGTGCCCAGTGCTAGTTCCTGTTTGTTGCATGTTTTATGTTTCGCAGAAACCCCATATCAAACAGAGTCCAAACGGGATAAAAACGGACAGAGATCATTTTTGGAATATTTATGATTTTTGGGAAGAAAAACCAACGCGAGACGGTGCCCGAGGGGGACACGAGGCAGGGGGGCGCCCCTGACCCTCGTGGGCACCCCGTAAGGCGGTTGATGCTCTTCTTTTGCCGCAAGAAAGCTCATTTTCAGAGAAAAATCTGGGTGAAGGTTTCAGTCCAATCGGAGTTACGGATCTCCGGATATAAAAGAAACGGTGAAAGGGCAGAATCCGAGAACGCGGAAACAGAGAGAGACAGAGAGACAGATCCAATCTTGGAGGGGCGCCATGGAGACCATGGACCAGAGGGGAAACCCTTCTCCCATCTAGGGAGAAGGTCAAGGAAGAAGAAGAAGAAGAAGAAGGGGAGCTCCCTCCCCCTTGCTTCCGGTGGCGCCAGAACGGTGTCGGGGGCCATCATCATCACCGCGATCTACACCAACACCTCCATCATCTTCACCAACATCTCCATCACCTTCCCCCATCTATATTCAACGATCCACTCTCCTGAAACCCGATGTACCCTCTACTTGAACATGGTGCTTTATGCTTCATATTATTATCCAATGATGTGTTGCCATCCTATGATGTCTGAGTAGATTTTCGTTGTCCTACCGGTGATTGGTGAATTGCTATGATTGGTTTAATTTGCTTGCGGTTATGTTGCTGTCCTATTGTGCCCTCCGTGTCGCGCAAGCTTGAGGGATTCCTGTTGTACGATGTTGCAATATGTTCATGATTCGCTTATAGTGGGCTGCTTGAGTGACAGAAGCATAAACCCAAGTAAGGGGTCTATGTGGTATGGGGATAAAGGGGACTTGATGATTTAATGCTATGGTTGGGTTTTACCTTAATGATCTTTAGTAGTTGCGGATGCTTGCTAGAGTTCCAATCATAAGTGCATATGATCCAAGAAGAGAAAGTATGTTAGCTTATGCCTCTCCCACATAAAACTTGATATTGTTCTAGTAAAGTAGTCAATTGCTTAGGGACAATTTCACAACTCCTACCACCACTTTCCCACACTCGCTATACTAACTTTATTGCTTCTTTATCTAAACAACCCCTAGTTTATATTTATATTCTCTTTATAATCTTGCAAACCTATCCAAGAAAGCCTACAAAGTACTTCTAGTTTCATACTTGTTCTAGGTAAAGCGAACGCTAAGCGTGCATAGAGTTGTATCGGTGGTCGATAGAACTCGAGGGAATATTGGTTCTACCTTTAGCTCCTCATTGGGTTCGACACTCTTACTTATCGAAAGAGGTACAATTGATCCTCTACACTTGTGGGTTATCAAGACCTTTTTCTAGCGCCGTTGCCGAGGAGCAATAGCGTGGGCTGAATATTCTCGTGTGTCCTTGTTTGCTTTATCACTAAGTAATTTTTATTTGTTGTTCTAAGTTGTTCTCTATCTTTATTTATGGTTATGGAACATGAAATACCAAAAAAATTAGGTTTACTTGCTACTCATGGAGATGGGGAGCCTCCTAAAAATCTCGATGTTAGTTGTGTGATAGAAATTATGTACTACTTTGATAATCCTGAGAAAACCCCATTCAATTATGTTATGGGAGACACGTTGGATCAACGTGAATACTTTAGGGATTACCGCTTGACACAAAAAGGGAAACTATTATGGGATCAAATTCATATGTTGCATTGGTATGCTCGGGAACTATGCTTGAGATATGATTATACTTGTTTCTCCAGGATGAAGGCTCCACACCTTCCATTTTCATGAAAATTTAATGATGATAAAACCTTGGCATCTTATGCTAATGGTATCTATGATTACTATGATGTTGTAATGCCCCGGTTTCAATGCGCCAGGTGTCTGCCAGTTATTCGCCTTCGTTGCCATGTCATTTGCTTGTGTGTTGCATTTTGCCATGTCATCATGTGCATTTCATTTTGCATACGTGTTCGTCTCATGCATCCGAGCATTTTCCCCGTTGTCCGTTTTGCAATCCAGCACTCCTATGTCATCCGGCGTCCCCTTCTTGCCTCTCTTCATGAGCGGGTGTTAAACTTTCTCGGAATGGCCCGAGGTTTTCCAAGCGGCCTTGGTATAGCATCGGTAGACCGCCTGTCAAGTTTCGTGCCATTTGGAGGTTGTTTGATACTCCAACGGTTAACCGCGTAGCCCAAAACCCCCTTCTCTTTGCAGCCCAACACCCCTTCCAAAGTGGCCCAAAACCCATCTAGCTCCCCTCCATGCTCTCGGTCGTTCGATCACGATCGCGTGGCCGAAAACCGCTCCTCATTTGGACACTCCTAGCTCCCTCTACCTATATATATGTGCATCTCTCCCAAAAATCCCGCAGTCCAAACCCTAGCCATCTTCCTCCTCCCGGAGTCGGACATGTCCGCCCCGCCACCAGACGTGTCCACCACCACCAGCCACCTCACCCCGGCGAATCAGCCGCCGCCATGTCATCATGCCGCCGCTCCCGGCCAACCGGAGCGCGCCAAGTCAGCCCGCCGCGGGTTCCCTGCGCCTCCCAGCCGCGCGGCCCGCCCAGGCCCGCGCGGAGCCCGCCGAGCACATTTGGGCCCGGATCGCGCCGCCCACGCCCCTCTGCGCCAGCCTCCCGCTTCGCTCCCGAGCTCCAGGGAGGAGCTCCTCGCGGCCCTGCCGCGCCGGCCGGCGAGCGCGCCGCTGGGCCTTGCCGGAGCAAGGTCGTGCCGTCCCGCATCCTTCTCCTTCCCTCCTCTACTCTCCCTCTCACCTAGTCGCTCCTCGTGCTCCCTGTAGGAGCTCCCCGACAGCCATGGCGCCCGAAGACCGCTGCCCTGCCTCTGCTCGTCGCCGTCCATCCGGACTCCTAGGACCCCTTCTGCCACCAGATCTGGAGGCCCCATACCCGGATCCACCCATTCCCGACCTTGCTGACGCCCACCGGAGTCCCACGCCCTCCCACCATGGACGTTGACTTCCACCGGATGCGTCCTATACGAGGAATGGAACTCCCCTGATCTGGATCCCCTTTCGATGCGCCAGGTGTCTGCCAATTATTCGCCTTCATTGCCATGTCATTTATTGCTCTGTGGTTAGTGGTACAAGCTCATCAACATGCCTACTTATTGTTGTTCCTCCCATGTATGAATCTGTATTATAACTTGCTATGTTTACATGGGTGCCATCATATCTTCTGATCCTTTTTGGCTCATGGTCAGTAAGGGACTTTTGTTCTATGCAATTAGTAGATTAATTCCATGCCTTTGTTTGCCATGTTAAGTTCCTGTAACATGTTGTTTGATAGCTCTGAACATTGCAACCTGATGTTATTTTCTGCAAAGTCTGAACTGTTATTATTTGCAATCTTGCCATGTGTGTTTGAGCATGTTCTAGTGATTTCTGGAGATAGCTCAGTGTTCATGTTTTGTTATGCTTTACCTGTACATCATGTCCATGCCTTTTGTTCTCATGTTGGGATGCTTTAGCATGTTGTTTTGGTGCTTGCAAAATGCCTAGTTGCTGTTTTGGACAGATTGTTGCTATAACTTGTATAGTGTTTGTGTGTTGAACCGTTGCTCCGTTTTGAGTGTGCTCTATATGAAACTTGCTTGAATTTGCATATAGCTTCATATTATCATGTTGCATCCTTGTTTTGGATTGTTTGCTTGATGTTTGTATGCATTTTGCATCAATGCCATGTTTAACTTGTTTTGCTCATATCTTCTAGGCCGTAGCTCCAAATATAATGAACTTTATATGTAACTTGACTAGAATCTCGTGTAGATCATCTTGGTGCATCTTAACTTGCTGTTTAACAACTTGAACATAAGGTTTATTCAGAGCTGGACCAACTTCGAAATTTGCATATGAGGACTTACCGGAATTGTTATATGTTGTTCCCGGCCTCATTTAAACTTGCCTTGATGTGTTGTTCTTGTTTGCATCATCTCTTTCCATGAGTAGCCTCATCTAGTTTTGTCATGCATCATGCCTTGTTCATGTTTGGTGTGTTTACCATGTTGTGTGCTTCTTCTCGATAGTTCCCATTTTGTTGCGATCGTGAGGATTCGTTCGTCTACGCTTGGTTCGTCTTCGTGGCTTCATCTTCTTCTTCATGGACTCGTTCTTCTTCCTTGTGGAATTTCAGGCAAGATGGCCGCTACCCTGGATCTCACAACTATCATTGCTATGCTAGTTGCTTTGTTCTATCGCTATGCTGCGTTACCTATCTGTTGCTCTTCAAGCCTCCCAAATTGCCATGAACCTCTAACCTTTGACACCCTTCCTAGCAAACCATTGCTTGGCTATGTTACCGCTTTGCTCAGCCCTCTTATAGCGTTGCTAGTTGCAGGTGAAGTTGAAGATTGCTCCATGACGGACAGGATTATGTTGGGATATCACAATATCTCTTATATTATTAATGCATCTATATACTTGGTAAAGGGTGGAAGACTCGGCCTTATGCCTGGTGTTTTGTTCCACTCTTGCCGCCCTAGTTTCCGTCATACCGGTGTTATGTTCCCGTATTTTGCGTTCCTTATGCGGTTGGGTGATTTATGGGACCCCCTTGACAGTTCGCTTTGAATAAAACTCCTCCAGCAAGGCCCAACCTTGGTTTTACCATTTGCTTCACCTAGCCCTTTTTGCCTTGGGAGTCGCCCTCTTGAGGGTCATCTTTATTTTACCCCCCCCCCCCGAGCCAGTGCTCGTTGTGAGTGTTGGTCCAACCTGTCAACCGCCGGTGTCCACCAGGGGCAACTCTGGGCTGGCCTACCGGAAGTTTGGACAATCCGGTGTGCCCTGAGAACGAGATATGTGCAGCTCCTATCAGGATTTGTCGGCACATTCGGGCGGCTTTGATGGTCTTGTTTTACCATTGTCGAAATGTCTTGTAAACTGGGATTCCGAGTCTGATCGGGTCTTCCTGGGAGAAGGTATATCCTTCGTTGATCGCGAGAGCTTATCATCGGCTAAGTTGGGACACCCCTGCAGGGTATAAACTTTTGAAAGCCGTGCCTGCGGTTATAGGCAGATGGGAATTTGTTAATGTCCGATTGTAGATAACTTGACACCAGATGCGAATTAAAATGCATCAACCGCGTGTGTAGCCGTAACGGTCTCTTTTTGGCGGAGTCCGGGAAGTGAACAAGGTTTTGGGTTATGTTTGACATAAGTAGGAGTTCAGGATCACCTCTTGATCATTGCTAGCTTCACGACCGTTCCGTTTGCTTCTCTTCTCGCTCTTATTTGCGTGTGTTAGCCACCATATATGCTTACTCGCTGCTGCAACCTCACCACTTTACCCCTTCCTTTCCCATCAAGCTTTGCTAGTCTTGATACCCATGGTAATGGGATTGCTGAGTCCTCGTGGCTCACAGATTACTACAACAACAGTTGCAGGTACAGGTTTATGTGATGATCATGACGCGAGAGCGATGCTTGCTTGCGTTGAGTTTCTTCTTCTGCTTTTTCGATCAGGGGATAGGTTCCAGGTCGGCAGCCTGGGCTAGCAGGGTGGATGTTGTTTGAGTTTATGTTTATGTTTCATTCGTAGTCGGATGTTGTCCTTATGTATTGTGATGTTGTATTCATGTGGCATTGTATGCCTTATGTATGTACCCCCATCTATTATGTAATGTTGATGTAATGATATCCACCTTGCAAAAGCGTTTCAATATGCAGGTCTATCCTTGGTGGGACCTTAGAGTTCATTTTGGATAGGGTCGCATATTGGGCGTGACAAGTTGGTATCAGAGCCTCGACCAACCCTAGGAGCCCCCTTGATTGATCGTGTAGTTTGGCCATTGTCGAGTCTAGAAGAAAACTTTTTCTAAGTCTAGTTACATCGGAGAGTAGGAATTCTTTTTACTCCTCTGCCCCTTCGCCGCTCTGGTGAGGAATCATGACGTAGGTGTTTTGAATTACTCCTCTTCCCCTTCAAATTTTTCTTTAGGATCACGAAGTTGGTTTTTCGATCGTTGGTTCTCAGCTCTTTTGATCCGGTGCATTTCTCGTCAAGTTGACTCGAGCCTCTTCATCTTTGAGGTCAATCCTTAGTTGTTTTCTTTCCCACCCTACCACCCTTTTTCATCTCGGAACTGGAGTCCGTAATTGAGTATCCATCCTACTCATGCGAAGTCTTTGCATTCTTTCCCCAATGATTTCAACCGGTGTTGTATCTTCAAGATATTCATCGGTTTCCCCTTCCAAGTTGCCTTTGTTTTTCCCGCCCTCCCGCCCTCTTCTTCCCGGAGTCTCTCGTGTGGAGTCTCTTCAGTCTTCCCTCAATCATTTCAACCGGTGAATTCTCTTCTCGGTGGACATTCTTCATCTCTTTTCCGGTGGATTCAATTCTAATTTTGGTAGTGATTTCATTCTTTTCCTCGGCTCAAGTGTTTTCCCTACTCGTTCGCCTCTCGCTTGTTTATCCTTCCGGAGTGTTCAAGACATCTCAGGAGATTTGTTTGTGTCCGAGTTAATTCGAGGTTGTCACCTCATTCAAATATTTCAATTGTTCCGGTGCATTATCTATCCGTTTAACAAACCTTTCCAACGGTGTTATCTCTTCAGTGGGCCCTAACCCACAAGGTTTTTTTCCCAGGATCTTACCTGACTCTTCTAATTCCCCCGGAGTTATTCTCAATTCTTTTCAAGTGTGACGTAAGACTGAATTTCATCAGTCACATGACTTCTCCAAGATCGTTTTCAAATTCTTGTCATCTTGGTTCAACCCTTCCTCTTTTTCATTCTCCCGGAATATCTCAGTAATTTTGGTGTTGTTTCTCGTCGTTATTTGAAGATCGAAGAAGAGTTTTTCCTCTAAATCTTACCCGTTCTTGTGAAGTTTTGTGGTTCTAGCTTCATATCATCCTCTCGAATTATTTCAGGCTGTCATATATTCTTTCTTAACCATCCGTAGTATGTCAGGAGTTGTTTTTCCATTTCTTTTCACCGAAGGCCATCGTTCCAGAAGAATTCTTTGTCCCCACATTTCGGCTATCGTTCTCTATTCATCCCGGTGCGTCGTTCAAGAGTTCCTTAATCAGCTTATGATCTCTTTGTCCTTTTGCATCTAAATCCCCTCTTGCTTATTGGTTCTTCTAATTCTTCCCGGCGATTCTTTCTCTTTTCTTCGTTCATTTTCATTTCTAACGGTGGTTCGTTCAAGATTCTTTTTCCTTGATTATCATTTTAATCCATTCGTTCTTTCGAATCCTACCGGTGGTTCATGAAGACCTTCTCAAGGTGGCGCTATATCTCTTCTCAATCCTTTTCAAGAAGAATAAGTAGTATGCTAAAATCCATTGCTTGTCATCAATTTAATTTGATGAAGGATAAGCATACAATAAATCTTATTCTTATTTCATCCAAGTGATTAATCCCTTCCTACGGAGTTTGTTCTTAATGAATAAATTCTAGTTCCAAGTGTTTTTCATCTTTTCTTTCCCGGAGGTCAAAGTTTCCTTGGCCATCTCGTCGGAACCCCCATCGGAATCATCGCAAGGCTCATCTTATTCTTATATCCTTCATTCTATCTCATCATCTTTTTGTCACCGGAGTTCTTCATGGTGGTTCGTCTTGATTTAATTCATTCTTCAAGAGTTCATCAAGATTCTTTGTTGGTGGAGTTCAAGTATCTTTTCTTCTCGCATATCAAAGTGTAATTATTTCTCCGTATTCTTTTGAAGTGGAGTTTTGCATTTCTTCATTCTCCACAGCTATTTAATCTTTTCCGCTTGTGGTCGGCGATCAGCTCATAATTTTGAGATGTTATCCATAAGTCCACGACAAGCTTATTCTTTCGTTGTTGATTTTATCAACAACTCCATTCAATCCTTCCTTCTAAGTTCATTTCTTTCCATTCTTTTAATTCTTCCGGAGGCATTGTCTGTTCATCTCGCCAGGTGTCATTCCACCCTCTCAAGCTCGTGTTCTTTTCCTTCCATTTTCAGTCGGAGTGCTGCCTAAATCGTTTCAGTCCTATTCCTTTCTTATCTCATTCTAACTGGAGTGGTTTCATAGTCTATCTGGTTTCGTGAGCTTTTGATTCTAGTCATTCTCGTTGTTCCTCTCTTCTTCTCGAGTGCTCTCGATTCTTTGATTCTTCTCTTGAATTCTTGTTTGACCTCATCACTTTTCCCTTTCGTATCGGTCCTAAGATCTCGGGACGAGATCTCTTGTTAGTGGAGGAGTGTTGTAACGCCCCGGTTTCGATGCGCCAGGTGTCTGCCAGTTAATCGCCATCGTTGCCATGTCATTTGCTTGTGTGTTGCATTTTGCCATGTCATCATGTGCATTTCATTTTGCATACGTGTTCGTCTCATGCATCCGAGCATTTTCCCTGTTGTCCGTTTTGCAATCCGGCACTCCTATGTCATCCGGTGTCCCCTTCTTGCCTCTCTTCGTGAGCGGGTGTTAAACTTTCTCGGAATGGCCCGAGGTTTGCCAAGCGGCCTTGGTATAGCACCGGTAGACCGCCTGTCAAGTTTCGTGCCATTTGGAGGTCGTTTGATACTCCAACGGTTAACCGCGTAGCCCAAAACCCCCTTCTCTTTGCAGCCCAACACCCCTTCCAAAGTGGCCCAAAACCCATCTAGCTCCCCTCCATGCTCTCGGTCGTTCGATCACGATCGCGTGGCCAAAACTGCTCCTCATTTGGACACTCCTAGCTCCCTCTACCTATATATATGTGCATCTCTCCCAAAAATCCCGCAGTCCAAACCCTAGCCATCTTCCTCCTCCCACAGCCGAACATGTCCGTCCCGCCGCCAGACGTGTCCACCACCACCAGCCACCTCACCCCGGCGAATCAGTTGCCGCCACGTCATCGCGCCGCCGCTCCCGGCCAACCGGAGCGCGCCAAGTCAGCCCGCCATGGGTTCCCTGCGCCTCCCACCCGCGCGGCCCGCCCAGGCCCGCGCGGCGCCCGCCGAGCCGATCTGGGCCTGGATCGCGCCTCCCACGCCCCTCTGCGCCAGCCTCCTGCTTCGCTCCCGAGCTCCAGGGAGGAGCTCCTCGCCGCCCCGCCGCGCCGGCTGGCGAGCGCGCCGCTGGGCCTTGCCGGAGCAAGGTCGTGCCGTCCCGCCTCCTTCTCCTTCCCTCCTCTACTCTCCCTCTCACCTTGCCGCTCCTCGTGCTCCCTGTAGGAGCTCCCCGACAGCCATGGCGCCCGAAGACCGCTGCCCTGCCTCTGCTTGTCGCCGTCCATCCGGACTCCTAGGACCCCTTCCGCCACCGGATCTGGAGGCCCCATGCCCGGATCCACCCATTCCTGACCTTCCCGACGCCCACCGGAGTCCCACGCCCGCCCACCATGGACGTTGACTTCCACCGGAGGCGTCCTGTACGAGGAATGGAACTCCCCCGATCTGGATCCCCTTTCGATGCGACAGGTGTCTGCCAGTTATTCGCCTTCGTTGCCATGTCATTTATTGCTCTGTGGTTAGTGGTACAAGCTCATCAACATGCCTACTTATTGTTGTTCCTGCCATGTATGAATATGTATTATAACTTGCTATGTTTACATGGGTGCCATTATATCTTCTGATCCTTTTTGGCTCATGGTCAGTAAGGGAATTTTGTTCTATGCAATTAGTAGATTCATTCCATGCCTTTGTTTGCCATGTTAAGTTCCTGTAACATGTTGTTTGATAGCTCTAAACATTGCAACCTGATGTTATTTTCTGCAAAGTCTGAACTGTTAGTATTTGCAATCTTGCCATGTGTGTTTGAGCATGTTCTAGTGATTTCTGGAGATAGCTCAGTGTTCATGTTTTGTTATGCTTTACCTGTATATCATGTCCATGCCTTTGCTCTCATGTTGGGATGCTTTAGCATGTTGTTTTGGTGCTTGCAAAATGCCTAGTTGCTGTTTTGGACAGACTGTTGCTATAACTTGTATAGTGTTTGTGTGTTGAACCGTTGCTCCGTTTTGAGTGTGCTCTATATGAAACTTGCTTGAATTTGCATATAGCTTCATATTATCATGTTGCATCCTTGTTTTGGATTGTTTGCTTGATGTTTGTATGCATTTTGCATCAATGCCATGTTTAACTTGTTTTGCTCATATCTTCTAGGTCGTACCTCCAAATATAATGAACTTTATATGTAACTTGACTAGAATCTTGTGTAGATCATCTTGGTGCATCTTAACTTGCTGTTTAACAACTTGAACATAAGGTTTATTCAGATCTGGACCAACTTCGTAATTTGCATATGAGGACTTACCAGAATTGTTATATGTTGTTCCCGGCCTCATTTAAACTTGCCTTGATGAGTTGTTCTTGTTTGCATCATCTCTTGCCATGAGTAGCCTCATCTAGTTTTGTCATGCATCATGCTTGTTGTGCATCATGCCTTGTTCATGTTTGGTGTGTTTACCATGTTGTGTGCTTCTTCTCGATAGTTCCCGTTTCATTGCGATCGTGAGGATTCGTTCGTCTATGCTTGGTTCGTCTTCGTGGCTTCATCTTCTTCTTCATGGACTCGTTCTTCTTCCTTGCGGGATTTTAGGCAAGATGACCGCTACCCTGGATCTCACTACTATCATTGCTATGCTAGTTGCTTCGTTCTATCGCTATGCTGCGTTACATATCTGTTGCTCTTCAAGCCTCCCAAATTGCCATGAACCTCTAACCTTTGACACACTTCCTAGCAAACCATTGCTTGGCTATGTTACCGCTTTGCTCAGCCCTCTTATAGCGTTCCCAATTGGAGGTGAAGTTGAAGATTGCTCCATGACGGACAGGATTATGTTGGGATATCACAATATCTCTTATATTATTAATGCATCTATATACTTGGTAAAGGGTGGAAGACTCGGCCTTATGCCTGGTGTTTTGTTCCACTCTTGCCGCCCTAGTTTCCGTCATACCGGCATTATGTTCCCGGATTTTGCGTTCCTTACGCGGTTGGGTGATTTATGGGACCCCCTTGACAGTTTGCTTTGAATAAAACTCCTCCAGCAAGGCCCAACCTTGGTTTTACCATTTGCCTCACGTAGACCTTTTTCCCTTGGGAGTCGCCCCCTCGAGGGTCATCTTTA
>NC_057795.1:478569974-478741055 GCF_018294505.1 Triticum aestivum
GAGTGTTGGTCCAACCTGTCAACCGCCGGTGTCCACCAGGGGCAACTCTGGGCTGGCCTACCGGAAGTTTGGACAATCTGGTGTGCCCTGAGAACGAGATATGTGCAGCTCCTATCAGGATTTGTCGGCACAATCGGGCGGCTTTGATGGTCTTGTTTTACCATTGTCGAAATGTCTTGTAAACCGGGATTCCGAGTCTGATCGGGTCTTCCTGGGAGAAGGTATATCCTTCGTTGATCGCGAGAGCTTATCATGGGCTAAGTTGGGACACCCCTGCAGGGTATAAACTTTCGAAAGCCGTGCCTGCTGTTATAGGCAGATGGGAATTTGTTAATGTCCGGCTGTAGATAACTTGACACCAGATCTGAATTAAAACGCATCAACCGTGTGTGTAGCCGTGATGGTCTCTTTTTGGCGGAGTCCGGGAAGTGAACACGGTTTTGGGTTATGTTTGACATAAGTAGGAGTTCAGGATCACCTCTTGATCATTGCTAGCTTCACGACCGTTCCGTTTGCTTCTCTTCTCGCTCTTATTTGCATATGTTAGCCACCATATATGCTTAGTCGCTGCTGCAACCTCACCACTTTACCCCTTCCTTTCCCATCAAGCTTTGCTAGTCTTGATACCCATGGTAATGGTATTGCTGAGTCCTCATGGCTCACAGATTACTACAACAACAGTTCCAGGTACACGTTTATGTGATGATCATGACGCGAGAGCGATGCTTGCTTGCGTTGAGTTTCTTCTTCTGCTTTTTCGATCAGGGGATAGGTTCTAGGTCGGCAGCCTGGGCTAGCAGGGTGGATGTCGTTTGAGTTTCTGTTTCTGTTTCATCCGTAGTCGGATGTTGTTCTTATGTATTGTGATGTTGTATTTGTCTGGCATTGTATGGCTTATGTATGTACCCCCATCTATTATGTAATGTTGATGTAATGATATCCACCTTGCAAAAGCGTTTCAATATGCGGGTCTATCCTTGGTGGGACCTTAGAGTTCCTTTTGGATAGGGTCACATATTGGTCGTGACAAGTTGGTATCAGAGCCTCGACCGACCCTAGGAGCCCCCTTGATTGATCATGTAGTTTGGCCGTTGTCGAGTCCAGAAGAAAACTTTTTCTGAGTCTAGTTACATCGGAGAGTAGGAATTTTTTTACTCCTCTGCCCCTTCGCCGCTCTGGTGAGGAATCTTGACGTAGGTGTTTTGAATTACTCCTCTTCCCCTTCAAATTTTTCTTTAAGATCACGAAGTTGGTTTTTCGATCGTTGGTTCTCAGCTCTTTTGATCCGGTGCATTTCTCGTCAAGTTGACTCGAGCCTCTTCATCTTTGAGTTCAATCCTCAGTTGTTTTCTTGCCCACCCGCCCACCCTTTTTCATCTCGGAACCGGAGTCCGTAATTGAGTATCCGTCCTACTCATGCGAAGTCTTTGCCTTCTTTCCCCAATGATTTCAACTGGTGTTGTATCTTCAAGATATTCATCGGTTTCCCCTTCCAAGTTGCCTTTGTTTTCCCGCCCTCCCACCCTCTTCTTCCCGGAGTCTCTCGTGTGGAGTCTCTTCAGTCTTCCCTCAATCATTTCAACCGGTGAATTCTCGTCTCGGTGGACATTCTTCATCTCTTTTCCGGTGGATTCAATTCTAATTTTGGTAGTGATTTCATTCTTTTCCTCGGCTCAAGTGTTTTCCCTGCTCGTTCGCCTCTCGCCAGTTTATCCTTCCGGAGTGTTCAAGACATCTCAGGAGATTTGTTTGTGTCCGAGTTAATTCGAGGTTGTCACCTCATTCAAATATTTCAATTGTTCCGGTGCATTATCTATCTGTTTAACAAACCTTTCCAATGGTGTTATCTCTTCAGTGGGCCCTAACCCACAGAGTTTTTTTCCCAGGATCTTACCTGACTCTTCTAATTCCCCCGGAGTTATTCTCAATTCTTTTCAAGTGTGACGTAAGAATGAATTTCATTAGTCACATGCCTTCTCCAAGATCGTTTTCAAATTCTTGTCATCTTGGTTCAACCCTTCCTCTTTTTCATTCTCCCGGAATATCTCAGTAATTTTGGTGCTGTTTCTCGTCGTTATTTGAAGATTGAAGAAGAGTTTTTCCTCTAAATCTTGCCCGTTCTTGCGAAGTTTCGTGGTTCTAGCTTCATATCATCCTCTCGAATTATTTCAGTCTGTCATATATTCTTTCTTAACCATCCGTAGTATGTCAGGAGTTGTTTTTCCATTTCTTTTCACCCGAGGCCATCATTCCAGAAGAATTCTTCGTCCCCACATTTCGGCTATCGTTCTCTATTCATCCCGGTGCGTCATTCAAGAGTTCCTTAATCAGCTTATGATCTCTTTGTCCTTTTGCATCTAAATCCCCTCTTGCTTATTGGTTCTTCTAATTCTTCCCGGCGATTCTTTCTCTTTTCTTCGTTCATTTTCATTTCTAACGGTGGTTCGTTCAAGATTCTTTTTCCTTGATTATCATTTTAATCCATTCGTTCTTTCGAATCCTACCGGTGGTTCATGAAGACCTTCTCAAGGTGGCGCTATATCTCTTCTCAATCCTTTTCAAGAAGAATAAGTAGTATGCTAAAATCCAATGCTTGTCATCAATTTAATTTGATGAAGGATAAGCATACAATAAATCTTATTCTTATTTCATCCAAGTTATTAATCCCTTCCTACGGAGTTTGTTCTTAATGAATAAATTCTAGTTGCAAGTGTTTTTCATCTTTTCTTTCCCGGAGTTCAAAGTTTCCTTGGCCATCTCGTCGGAACCCCCATCGGAATCATCGCAAGGCTCATCTTATTCTTATATCCTTCATTCTATCTCATCATATTTTTGTCACCGGAGTTCTTCATGGTGGTTCGTCTTGAGTTAATTCATTCTTCAAGAGTTCATCAAGATTCTTTGTTGGTGGAGTTCAAGTATCTTTTCTTCTCGCATCTCAAAGTGTAATTATTTCTCCGTATTCTTTTGAAGTGGAGTTTTGCATTTCTTCATTCTCCACAGCTATTTAATCTTTTCCGCTTGTGGTCGGCGATCAGCTCATAATTTTGAGATGTTATCCATAAGTCCACAACAAGCTTATTCTTTCGTTGTTTATTTTATCAACAACTCCATTCAATCCTTCCTTCTAAGTTCATTTCTTTCCATTCTTTTAATTCTTCCGGAGGCATTGTCTGTTCATCTCGCCAGGTGTCATTCCACCCTCTCAAGCTCGTGTTCTTTTCCTTCCATTTTCAGTCGGAGTGCTGCCTAAATCGTTTCAGTCCTATTCCTTTCTTATCTCATTCTAACTGGAGTGGTTTCATAGTCTATCTGGTTTCGTGAGCTTTCGATTCTAGTCATTCTCGTTGTTCCTCTCTTCTTCTCGAGTGCTCTCGATTCTTTGATTCTTCTCTTGAATTCTTGTTTGACCTCATCCCTTTTCCATTCCGTATCGGTCCTAAGATCTCGGGACGAGATCTCTTGTTAGTGGAGTGTTGTAACACCCTGGTTTCGATGCGCCAGGTGTCTACCAGTTATTCGCCTTTGTTTCCATGTCATTTGCTTGTGTGTTGCATTTTGCCATGTCATCATGTGCATTTCATTTTGCATACGTGTTCGTCTCATGCATCCGAGCATTTTCCCCATTGTCCGTTTTGCAATCCGGCACTCCTATGTAATCTGGCGTCCCCTTCTTGCCTCTCTTCGTGAGCGGGTGTTAAACTTTCTCGGAATGGCCCAAGGTTTGCCAAGCGGCCTTGGTATAGCACCGGTAGACCGCCTGTCAAGTTTCGTGCCATTTGGAGGTCGTTTGATACTCCAACGGTTAACCGTGTAGCCCAAAACCCCCTTCTCTTTGCAGCCCAACACCCCTTCCAAAGTGTCCCAAAACCCATCTAGCTCCCCTCCATGCTCTCGGTCGTTCGATCATGATCGCGTGGCCGAAAACCGCTCCTCATTTGGACACTCCTAGCTCCCTCTACCTATATATATGTGCATCTCTCCCAAAAATCCCGCAGTCCAAACCCTAGCCATCTTCCTCCTCCTGCAGCCGGACATGTCCGTCCAACCGCCAGACGTGTCCACCACTACCAGCCACCTCACCCCGGCGAATCAGCCGCCGCCACATCATCGCATCGCCGGTCCCGGCCAACCGGAGCACGCCAAGTCAGCCCGCCGCGGGTTCCCTGCGCCTCCCAGCCGCGCGGCCCGCCCAGGCCCGCGCGGAGCCCGCCGAGCCCATCTGGGCCCGGATCACGCCTCCCACGCCCCTTTTCCTTCCCTCCTCTGCTCTCCCTCCCACCTAGCCGCTCCTCGTGCTCCCTGTAGGAGCTCCCCAACAGCCATGGCACCCGAAGACCGCTGCCCTGCCTCTGCTCGTCGCCGTCCATCCGGACTCCTAGGACCCCTTCCGCCACCGGATCCGGAGGCCCCATGCCCGGATCCACCCATTCCCGACCATCCCGACGCCCACCGGAGTCCAACGCCCGCCCACCATGGACGTTGACTTCCACCGGAGGCGTCCTGTAAGAGGAATGGAACTCCCCCGATCTGGATCCCCTTTCGATGCGCCAGGTGTCTGCCAGTTATTCGCCTTCATTGCCATGTCATTTATTGCTCTGTGGTTAGTGGTACAAGCTCATCAACATGCCTACTTATTGTTGTTCCTGCCATGTATGAATCTCTATTATAACTTGCTATGTTTACATGGGTGCTATCATATCTTCTGATCCTTTTTGGCTCATGGTCAGTAAGGGACTTTTGTTCTATGCAATTAGTAGATTCATTCCATGCCTTTGTTTTCCATGTTAATTTCCTGTAACATGTTGTTTGATAGCTCTAAACATTGCAACCTGATGTTATTTTCTGCAAAGTCTGAACTGTTATTATTTGCAATCTTGCCATGTGTGTTTGAGCATGTTCTAGTGATTTCTGGAGATAGCTCAGTGTTCATGTTTTGTTATGCTTTACCTATACATCTTGTCCATGCCTTTTGTTCTCATGTTGGGATGCTTTAGCATGTTGTTTTGGTGCTTGCAAAATGCCTAGTTGCTATTTTGGACAGATTGTTGCTATAACTTGTATAGAGTTTGTGTGTTGAACCGTTGCTCCGTTTTGAGTGTGCTCTATATGAAACTTGCTTGAATTTGCATATAGCTTCATATTATCAAGTTGCATCCTTGTTTTGGATTGTTTGCTTGATGTTTGTATGCATTTTGCATCAATGCCATGTTTAGCTTGTTTTGCTCATATCTTCTAGGCCGTAGCTCCAAATATAATGAACTATATATGTAACTTGACTAGAATCTCGTGTAGATCATCTTGGTACATCTTAACTTGCTGTTTAACAACTTGAACATAAGGTTTATTCAGATCTGTACCAACTTCGAAATTTGCATATGAGGACTTACCGGAATTGTTATATATTGTTCCCGGCCTCATTTAAACTTGCCATGATGTGTTGTTCTTGTTTGCATCATCTCTTGCCATGAGTAGCCTCATCTAGTTTTGTCATGCATCATGCTTGTTGTGCATCATGCCTTGTTCATGTTTGGTGTGTTTACCATGTTGTGTGCTTCTTCTCGATAGTTCCCATTTCGTTGCGATCGTGAGGATTCGTTCGTCTACGTTTGGTTCATCTTCGTGGCTTCATCTTCTTCTTCATGGACTCGTTCTTCTTCCTTGCGGGATTTCAGGCAAGATGACCGCTACCCTGGATCTCACTACTATCATTTCTATGCTAGTTGCTTCGTTCTATCGCTATGCTGCGTTACCTATCTGTTGCTCTTCAAGCCTCCCAAATTGCCATGAACCTCTAACCTTTGACACCCTTCCTAGCAAACCATTGCTTGGCTATGTTACCGCTTTTCTCAGCCCTCTTATAGCGTTGCTAGTTGTAGGTGAAGTTGAAGATTGCTCCATGACGGACAGGATTATGTTCGGATATCACAATATCTCTTATATTATTAATGCATCTATATACTTGGTAAAGGCTGGAAGACTCGGCCTTATGCCTGGTGTTTTGTTCCACTCTTGCCACCCTAGTTTCCGTCATACCGGTGTTATGTTCCCGGATTTTGTGTTCCTTACGCGGTTGGGTGATTTATGGGACCCCCTTGACAGTTCGCTTTGAATAAAACTCCTCCAGCAAGGCCCAACCTTGGTTTTACCATTTGCCTCACCTAGCCCTTTTTCCCTTGGGAGTCGCCCTCTCGAGGGTCATCTTTATTTTACCCCCCCCCTCCCCCGGGCCAGTGCTCGTCGTGAGTGTTGGTCCAACCTGTCAACCGCCGGTGGCCACCAGGGGCAACTCTGGGTTGGCCTACCAGAAGTTTGGACAATCCGGTGTGCCCTGAGAATGAGATATGTGCAGCTCCTATCAGGATTTGTCGACACATTCGGGCGGCTTTGATGGTGTTGTTTTACCATTGTCGAAATGTCTTGTAAACCGGGATTCCGAGTCTGATCGGGTCTTCCTGGGAGAAGGTATATCCTTCGTTGATCGCGAGAGCTTATCATGGGCTAAGTTGGGACACCCCTGCAGGGTATAAACTTTTGAAAGCCGTACCTGCGGTTATAGGCAGATGGGAATTTGTTAATGTCCGGTTGTAGATAACTTGACACCAGATCCGAATTAAAATGCATCAACCGCGTGTGTAGCCGTGATGGTCTCTTTTTAGCGGAGTCCGGGAAGTGAACACAGTTTTGGGTTATGTTTGACGTAATTAGGAGTTTAGGATCACCTCTTGATCATTGCTAGCTTCACAACCGTTCCGTTTGCTTCTCTTCTCGCTCTTATTTGCGTATGTTAGCCACCATATATGCTTAGTCGCTGCTGCAACCTCACCACTTTACCCCTTCCTTTCCCATCAAGCTTTGCTAGTCTTGATACCCATGGTAATGGGATTGCTGAGTCCTCGTGGCTCACAGATTACTACAACAACAGTTGCAGGTACAGGTTTATGTGATGATCATGACGCGAGAGCGATGCTTGCTTGCGTTGAGTTTCTTCTTCTGCTTTTTCGATCAGGGGATAGGTTCCAGGTCGGCAGCCTGGGCTAGCAGGGTGGATGTCGTTTGAGTTTCTGTTTATGTTTCATCCATAGTCGGATGTTGTTCTTATGTATTGTGATGTTGTATTCGTGTGGCATTGTATGCCTTATGTATGTACCCCCATCTATTATGTAATGTTGATGTAATGATATCCACCTTGCGTAAGCGTTTCAATATGCGGGTCTATCCTTGGTGGGAACTTCGAGTTCCTTTTGGATAGGGTCGCATATTGGGCGTGACAGATGTGGAACAAATAGAGGAATTTGTCGCTTTTATGGGTGCTTATTAGATTGAATCTTTGTTTAAAACGTGTGAAAATCTTTATGATGCTGTTTACAGACCTGAAAATTTTGCTATACTTAAATATTGCTTTGAGAATTATGAATTCAATTCTGATATTGATGCATTTATTGAGGAAGTCTCCGATGTCCAAGAAGAGACTAATATTTTGCAGGAGTCTATGGAAGAAGAAATTGATGAAGCTATGAGCTCATTGGATGAAAAAGATGATGATGAGAGCGAAGAACAAAAGGAGGAAGAGCGGATTAGCTACCCGTGCCCACCTTCTAATGAGAGTAACTCTTCAACTCATACATTGTTTAATTTCCCTTCATGCTTACCGAAGGATGATTGCTATGATGATTGTTATGATCCCGGTGATTCTCTTGAAATACCCCTTTTTGATGATGCTTGCTATGCTTGTGGCCAAGATGCCAATATGAATTATGCTTATGGAGATGAACTTGCTAAAGTTCCTTATGTTAAACATGAAATTGTTGCTATTGCACCCATGCATGATAGTCCTATTATCTTTTTGAATTCTCCAAACTACACTATATCGGAGAAGTTTGTGCTTATTAAGGATTATATTGATGGGTTGCATTTTACTACTACACATGGTGATTTTGATAGATATAATATGCATGTGCTTGCTGCACCTACTTGCAATTATTATGAGAGGAACTATATCTCCACCTCTCTATGTTTCCAATATGATAGAATGGCAAGAAACTGCTTATACTATGCATTTGCCTTTACTATGTGTGCATGAATTGTTCTTTTATGACATGAAGATGCATAGGAAGAGAGTTAGACTTCGTTGTTGCATGATATATGTTACTTTGTGCTAACTACTAAATTACAAATCATTGTTAATTAAAATTGGCTTTGATATACCTTGGGATCCGGGTGGATCCATTACTTGAGCACCATATGCCTAGCTTAATGGCTTTAAAGAAAGCGCTGCCAGGGAGACAACCCGGAAGTTTTAGAGAGTCATTTATTTCTGTTGTGTGCTTTTATAAAGTTTTTATAATAAAAATAATGTGCCAAGGTTTGCCTTTAGGATGTTTACAATGATTGTTGGTTTGTACGGTGCAGGACAGAAACTTTGGCTATAGTGCGCGATTTTGCATTTTTTTACTGGAACTTCAAATGGTTCTGATTCTTTTTGGAATGTCTTGCTATACAAATTGTTTATTTTTCCTAATTGTGGTAGAATTTTTGGAGTAACAGAAGTATGGTGAATGTTCAGATTGCTATAGACTGTTCTGTTTTTGACAGATTCTGTTTTCGATGCATAGTTTACTTGTTTTGATGAAACTATCAATTTCTATCAGTGGATTAAGCCATGAAAAATTTATATTGCAGTAGACACAATGCAAAAACAAAATATGAATTGGTTTGCAACAGTACCTAGAGTAGTGATTTGCTTTATTATACTAACGGATCTTACCGAGTTTTCTGTTGAAGTTTTCTGTGGATGGAGTGTTTGATCGAGGAGGTCTCGATATGAGGAAAAGGAAGAGAGGCAAGAGCTCAATCTTGGGGATGCCCAAGGCACCCCAAGTAAATATTCAAGGAGACTCAAGCGTCTAAGCTTGGGGATGCCCGGAAGGCATCCCCTCTTTCTTCAACAAGTATCGGTATGTTTTCGGATTCGTTTCGTTCATGCGATATGTGCAAGTCTTGGAGCATCTTTTGCATTTAGTTTTCACTTTTCTTTTATGCATCATGCTGGTATGAGATAGTCCTTGGTTGATTTATAGAATTCTCATTTCAGTTCACTTATATCTTTTGAGTATGGCTTTATAGAATGCTTCATGTGCTTCACTTATATCATTTGAAGTTTGGATTACATGTTTCTCTTCACATAGAAAACCGCCATTTGTAGAATGCTCTTTTGCTTCACTTATATTTATTAGAGCGTGGGCATATCTTTTTTAGAAAGAATTAAACTCTCTTGCTTCACTTATATCTATTTAGAGAGATGACAGGAATTGGTCATTCACATGGTTAGTCATAAAATCCTACATAAACTTGTAGATCGCTGAATATGATATGTTTGATTCCTTGCAATAGTTTTGCGATATAAAGATGGTGATATTAGAGTCATGCTAGTGGGTAGTTGTGGATTGTAGAAATACTTGTGTTGAAGTTTGTGATTCCCGTAGCATGCACGTATGGTGAACCGTTGTGTAACGAAGTTGGAGCATGAGGTATTTATTGATTGTCTTCCTTATGAGTGGCGGTCGGGGATGAGCGATGGTCTTTTCCTACCAATCTACCCCCCTAGGAGCATGCACGTAGTACTTTGTTTTGATGACTAATAGATTTTTGCAATAAGTACATGAGTTCTTTATGACTAATGTTGAGTCCATGGATTATACGCACTCTCACCCTTCCATCATTGCTAGCCTCTTCGGTACCATGCATTGCCTTTCTCACCTTGAGAGTTGGTGCAAACTTCGCCAGTGCATCCAAACCCCGTGATATGATACGCTCTATCACACATAAGCCTCCTTATCTCTTCCTCAAAACAGCCACCATACCTACCTATCATGGCATTTCCATAGCCATTCCGAGATATATTGCCATGCAACTTCCATCATCATCATATACATGACTTGAGCATTCATTATCATATTGCCATGCATGATCGTAAGATAGCTAGCATGATGTTTTCATGGCTTGTCCGTTTTTTGATATCTTTGCTATGCTAGATCATTGCACATCCTGGTACACCGCCGGAGGCATTCATATAGAGTCATATCTTTGTTCTAGTATCGAGTTGTAAGTAAATAAAAGTGTGATGATCATCATTATAGAGCATTGCCCCATAAAAAAAAGAGGCCAAAGAAGCCTAAATAAAAAAGGGGCCAAAGAAGCCCGCAAAAGAAAAGATAAAGGAAAAAAAGAGAAGAAAAAAAAGGGGCAATGTTACTATCCTTTTACCACACTTGTGCTTCAGAGTAGCACCATGTTCTTCATCTAGAGAGTCTCCTATATTGTCACTTTCATATACTAGTGGGAATTTTCATTATATAACTTGGCTTGTATATTCCAATGATGGGCTTCCTCAAATGCCATAGGTCTTCATGAGCAAGCAAGTTGGATGCACACCCACTTAGTTTTCAGTTTGAGCTTTCACACACTTATAGCTCTAGTGCATCCGTTGCATGGCAATCCCTACTCCTTGCATTGACATCAATTGATGGGCATCTCCATAGCCCGTTGATTAGCCGCGTCGATGTGAGACTTTCTCCCTTTTTGTCTTCTCCACACAACCTCCACCATCATACTCTATTCCACCTATAGTGCTATATCCATGGATCAAGCTCATGTATTGCTTGAAAGTTGAAAAGGTTTGAGAACGTCAAAAGTATGAAACAATTGCTTGGCTTGTCATCGGGGTTGTGCATGATTTGAATATTTTGTGTGATGAAAATGGAGCATAGCCAGACTATATGATTTTGTAGGGATAACTTTCTTTGGTCATGTTGTTTTGAAAAGACATGATTGCTTTATTAGTACGCTCAAAGTATTATTGTTCTTATGTCAAATGATAGACTATTGCTTTGAATCACTCGTGTATTAATATGCATGCCATGATTAGACATATGATCAAGATTATGCTAGGTAGCATTCCACATCAAAAATTATCTTTTTTATCATTTACCTACTTGAGGACGAGAAGGAATTATGCTTGGGGATGCTGATACGTCTCCGTCGTATCTATAATTTTTGATTGTTCCATGCCAATATTATTCAACTTTCATATACTTTTGGCAACTTTTTATACCATTTTTGGGACTAATATATTGATCCAGTGCCCAGTGCCAGTTCCTGTTTGTTGCGTGTTTTATGTTTCGCAGAAACCCCATATCAAATGGAGTCCAAACGGGATAAAAACAGACAGAGATCATTTTTGGAATACTTATGATTTTTGGGAAGAAAAACCAACGCGAGACGGTGCCCGAGGGGGGCCACGAGGCACGGGGGCGTGCCCCTGACCCTCATGGGCACCCCGTAAGGTGGTTGATGCTCTTCTTTTGCCGCAAGAAAGCTAAATTTTGGAGAAAAATCTGGGCGAAGGTTTCAATCCAATCGGAGTTATGAATCTCCGGATATAAAAGAAACGGTGGAAGGGTAGAATCCCAAAACACAGAAACAGAGAGAGACAGAGAGATAGATCCATTCTCGGAGGAGCTCTCACCCCTCCCACGCCATGGAGACCATGGATCAGAGGGGAAACCCTTCTCCCATCTAGGGAGAAGGTGAAGGAAGAAGAAGAAGAAGGGGGATCTCTCCCCCTTGCTGCTGATGGCGCCGGAACACTACCGGGGGCCATCATCATCACCGCGATCTACACCAACACCTCCATCATCTTCACCAACATCTCCATCACCTTCCCTCATCTATATTTAGCGGTCCACTCTCCCACAACCCGTTGTACCCTCTACTTGAACATGGTGCTTTATGCTTCATATTATTATCCAATGATGTGTTGCCATCCTATGATGTCTGAGTAGATTTTTGTTGTCCTACCGGTGATTGATGAGTTGCTATGATTGGTTTAATTTTCTTGTGGTTATGTTGTTGTCCTATTGTGCCCTCTGTGTCGTGCAAGCGTGAGGGATTCCCGCTGTAGGGTGTTGCAATACGTTCATGATTCGCTTATAGTGAGTTGCTTGAGTAACAGAAGCATAAACCCGAGTAAGGGGGTTGTGGCGTATGAGATAAAGGAGACTTGATGATTTAATGCTATGGTTGGGTTTTACCTTAATGATCTTTAGTAGTTGAGGATGCTTGCTAGAGTTCCAAGCATAAGTGCGTATGATCCAAGAAGAGAAATTATGTTAGCTTATGCCTCTCCCACATAAAACTTGCTATCGGTCTAGCAAAGTAGTCAATTGCTTAGGGACAATTTCAAAACCCCTACCACCACTTTCCCACACTCGCTATACTAACTTTATTGCTTCTTTATCTAAACAGCCCCTAGTTTATATTTACGTTCTCTTTATTATCTTGCAAACCTATCCAACAACACCTACAAAGTACTTCTAGTTTCATACTTGTTCTAGGTAAAGCGAACGCTAAACGTGCGTAGAGTTGTATCAGTGGTCGATAGAACTTGAGGGAATATTTGTTCTACCTTTAGCTCCTCGTTGGGTTCGACACTCTTACTTATCGAAAGAGGCTACAATTGATCCCCTACACTTGTGGGTTATCAGGAGTCCTAGACTATGGGGTCCTCGAGGAACCGGCCTATGTGACATGGGTCGGACTGATGGGTCGTGAAGATACAAGATAGAAGGACCTCCCCCGTGTCCGGATGGGACTCTCCTTTGCGTGGATGGCAAGCTTGGTGTTTGGACCATGTATCTTTCTTTCTCTATAACCGACTCTGTACAACCCTAGTCCCCCCCGGTGTCTATATAAACCAGAGGGTTTAGTCTTTAGGGATGATCACAATCATACAGGCTAGACATCTAGGGTTTAGCCATTATGATCTCGAGGTAGATCAACTCTTGTAACCCCTATACTCATCAAAGTCAATCAAGTAGGAAGTAGGGTATTACCTCCATTAAGAGGGCCCAAACTTGGGTAAACATCGTGACCCCTGCCTCCTTGTTACCATCTATCCTTAGATGCACAGTTTGGGACCCCGTACCCGAGATCTGCCGGTTTTGACACCGACACCAGCTGTCAGCCTCTCCATGTAGAGCACTCTTCCAATGGAAGTCGTTCCTTGACCACGTTGACCATGCCACGCCAAGAGTGCCATGGCGGTGCACGACGGTGAGGCCTAGTGTCGGGGGGTACTGATCCACCAACACCTATGGGGACAAGGCCCCTTTCGGTTCGGTGGGAGGCGGAGAGCGCACAAAGAGCGGATCGAGGCAGTACACGCGGGCGATTTTACCCAGCTTCGGGCTGCACGGATGCGTAAAACCCTACTGCTGCTTGTTTGTGTGTATTGAATCTTTGCTCAGGAGCGATCGACGCTACCGGACTGAGCGTGGGAGTGTTTCTGGTGTCTCGAATGAGCCGAACCGGCCGACCCCCGCTGAACCAGCTCAACCCCTTCTACGTTGCGCCTGGGCCTCCTTTTATACTTTCAATGGGTCACCAACAGGTGGCAACGTAGACTAGAAGGGTAAAAATGGAAAAGGATGCGGTAGGTGCAGCTACCGCTACTGTGGATACAGTGCACCCTACCTAACTCTGACGGCAGGGGACAAGGGCAATAAATGCCTGTCTGAGTCTCCTAAACAGTGCAAAAGGTGACCGTTAGGAGCGCCACCGTTTGCCATGATGGCCTTCTCTTCATCTCCGCTTGCCACCACGTACGACTAGCTGCACGGCCTCCTACCACGTGTGCTTGGGAGAGTCCTAGAGCGACACGTTAGCAGGTGTGCTGGAGCGCGGGCACGAAGTGGGGGTTCCCCGCGGCAAGCTCCTTGCCGCGGTCGTCGTCTTGTCGCATCCGGAAGCTTGTCGCTCGCCGGATCTTGCCGGGACGCAGGGCGCGTCGCGGCAAGCTTTCTTGATATGCCTTGAGTGGCCTTCCCGGCAAGCTCCTCTTGCCGGGGTCTTGTCTCTTCCCGGCAAGATCCTCTTGCCGGGGCCTTGGTTGGCCTTCCCGGCAAGCTCCTCTTGCCGGGGCCTTGATTGGCCTTCCCGGCAAGCTCCTCTTGCCGGGGCCTTGATTGGCCTTCCCGGCAAGCTCCTCTTGCCGGGGTCTTGGTTTGAGTACTTTGTTCTTGAATGGTCTTCAAGGGAACCACGGAGGGTCTTGGTGGTCACCCGGCAAGCCTTGCCGCGGGGCGCTGCAACTGCCCGTGCACGAGTTCGGGGTAATAGGGTACCCCTACTCTAGTACACCGACAGGAGCCCCCGGGCCTGGGCCATACACGGTGCCGAGCGTTGTTGGGCCAGGCCCAAAACAGTGCACGGGCACGCGCGGCCTAGGTCACGCCGCATAACTCTCTGTTCCCATCGCGCACGCCCAGAACGGCACGCGTCAAACGCGGCGTCATGGGTGACGCGGGCGGCGTGCGCGGGGTTAAGCCCCTCGAGCATTCGTCAGGACACGATGATGAGGACGGTTCACGCCCTCCCCCCTAAACGGAGGTAGGCGTGGGGGCGCGGTGCATTTACTGGATGGGGCCGGTGCGCGGTTTTCGGGACGTCCACTCCCCGCGTTCACGGGGCGGAGCGAGGCCGCCTCATCTGTCGCCTTGGTTCTGCATCCACGCCACGCGTCTCCCATGCGCTTGGGGTCACGAATGGTGGAGTGGGAAACTGGTCCGTCGCGAGCAGAGGCAGCGGGTTAGCCCCGACTCCCTGCCCTTCCCGTGCCTTGATTCGCTGAGCGGGGCGGCCGAGCCCCCACCTCGCTCCTTTATAAAGAGCGGGATGGGAGCACAGAAACCCGCACTCTCTCATCTTCTCCTTTCTTCAGCTTCTGCTCCCCTTTCTCTCATCTGCCATGGAGAAAGGGAACCCAGGCCCTTCATCGGTGACAGCGAGGGTTGCTGCCAGACAGCGCATCTCTCCCTCTTCCGCACCCGTGGTGGCAGAACCAGCCATAAGGGGAAGAGGGAGGGGGCGAGGTCACGGACGAGGTCGAGGACGAGGTCGAGGCACTCGGGGAAGAGGCGGACGGGGCGGCGCGTCAGCTTCACCTCCGCTGGCGGCTCCTCCCCCCACGGCGGTCCATATAGGGGACGACCCTTGCGAGTTCTTCGTCAGGCTGCGCCGGGCGCCTCGTCATCGCCTCCGGCTTCCAGCTCCGTTTGCGCGCGCGATGGAGTTGGACCCGCCCGAGACGCTGAGACTGCACATGAGGGGCTGTGGGATCAGCGACACGCGAGTCCGCGTTGCATTCCCAGCCCCTAATGTGATGCATCTTGATCGAGGGTGGAAGACGTTCGCCCGCATCCACAGCTTGACGGAGGGGTTTACCCTCCATTTTAAGTTGATGGAGGGCGATCTCCTCTCCGTCAAGGCCTTCGGGTGCTTCGGCGGGCGAAGTGCTGCGTGGACAGCTCCTCCGACAGCGAAGGCTCCTCCTCGAGCGAGAGCGACGAGGAGGGGAGCGACAGCGACGATGAGGGTAGCGGGCGACGGAGCGGTCGGTTTGACTAGGCGTCGGGCGCCGCTTTGCGCGGCACCGGCGACCCCATCATCCGCGTCGCCGGCTTCTTGAACTCCCCGGGGTCGTCTCCTTGGGCGGCTAGCGTAGGGAGGCTGCGGAAGGGGAAGAGGGCTGGCGACAAGGCCGTCAGGTCGGAGTACGAGGGCGTGGTGCCCTCGACAGCGTGCTGACGTCCTTCCGCCCCGTCTTCGTGCCCCGCTTCCAGCGCCGTTGTCGCCGTCCAGCCTTCGGACGGCCCCCGGGATGTTCCCTTGGTGTCTTCTGGCACCCGTAGCTCGCCTAGGCGCTCCTTTTGCCATTTTCGCCTCCTTGACCTGCCTCCTGAAGAGATGGATAGGAAAGGGATTACGGGCATCTAATCTTTTTAATTTGTAAGCCTTCGGGCCTTAGCCGTATCTAAAATTTGTAATCCTCTCTTTCATGTTTTTCATCCTCTATGGACTGTACCTGAGTGGGATGTTTTTTTAATGAAAAGGGGATGCTTGCCGGGTTATTTGTCTCGCGAGTTAAACCCACGCCAAGGAGCAGATCCTTGGTATCCTTCGGACAGACATTTCATCTCCCGGCAATAGGCCCTGCCGCTTTCCCACGTCGCTCAACCTTTCTCACGCCTTTGACGGAGGCAGGAACGAGGTGGGTGTGGTCTCCTCGTTTCATCCCTTTGCTGCCGCGACTACGACCAAACTTGGCCCCGAGAACGAGCCCCAGGGCCTAGGGTTGAGGGAGCACGGCAGTTTTTGGGAAGAAACGTGGTTTCGCATTCCCCAGTCCATAAGAGGATGCATGATGAGGGATGAAAGACTTATCTGATATTGCAGCCCCCGGCAACTCTGGTTTGCCGTGGACGATTCTTGGCACTCGCAGCCCCCAGCGATACTGGCTTGCCGGAAAGGCTTTTATCTTCGGCAGAGAACTTTGACATTCTCGATGCCGGCTTCCGGCAAGCTTGTTGCCAAGAAGGCTTTTATCTTCGGCAGAGAACTTTGACGTTCTCGATGCCGGCTTCCGGCAAGCTTGTTGCCAGGAAGGCTTTTATCTTCGGCAGAGAACTTTGACGTTCTCGATGCCGGCTTCCAGCAAGCTTGTTGCCAGGAAGGCTTTTGTCTTCGGCAGAGAACTTTGACGTTCTCGATGCCGGCTTCTAGCAAGCTTGTTGCCAGGAAGGCTTTTATCTTCGGCAAAGAACTTTGACATTCTCGATGCCGGCTTCCGGCAAGCTTGTTGCCAGGAAGGCTTTTATCTTCGGTAGAGAACTTTGACGTTCTCGATGCCGGCTTCCGGCAAGCTTGTTGCCAGGAAGGCTTATGGCGAAGAACGTCGTCGTTCTTGACGCCGGCTTCCGGCAAGATCGTTGCCGGAAAGGCTTATGGCGAAGAACTTCGTCGTTCTTGACGCCGGCTCCCGGCAAGATCCTTGCCGGAAAGGCTTATGGCGAAGAACTTCGTCGTTCTTGACACCGGCTCCCGGCAAGATCATTGCCGGAAAGGCTTATGGTGAAGAACTTCGTCGTTCTTGACGCCGGCTCCCGGCAAGATCGTTGCCGGAAAGGCTTATGGCGAAGAACTTCGTCGTTCTTGACGCCGGCTCCCGGCAAGATTGTTGCCGGAAAGATTGGCCCTAGGGGCGTTGCCAGCCCCCGGGCCATAACTGCATTTAAACATGACAAGTGATTAGCATCTGAAGTGCACTTAACTCGCTTGCGAATTTTGACTTTTGCTGCATATTCCCTATGCCTGCTGGAATGCTTTCCGGTGCGTACGATCTAGCCAGTAGCGCTTGAGGGAACGGGCCCTTAGCGACTATTCGGGAACATCGCCTCCCGGAAAGGTTTACCTTCTTGGTTCTAGCGCAACCGCACAAGTTGCCGAGCGGACTCGAGGCAACATGGGGAGCAACTAGCCCCGAGAAGGCTCCTCGGCATACAGGTCTATGCAGAAATCTCAAATAAATAACGCATGCTATCTTTCTATTCAACCTCTCTTTGTACGTCCACCCTTACGCTTTCTAGGGAAACTTGCCAGTGCGCCGAGTGCGGAACTTTAGCAGCCTGCTGGCGGGGTCGCTACCGACAAGCAATCTTGCCGCAACTAGTTGCAGCTCGCTTAAGTTGTTGAGCGGACTCGAAACAAAGTAAGGGCGCTAGCGGCTCACTTAAGTTGCTGAGCGGACTCGAAGCAAAGTAAGGGCGCTAGCAGCTCACTTAAGTTGTTGAGCGGTCTCGAAACAAAGTAAGGGTGCAACTAGCTACGAGTTGATTCCTCCGCGCACAGGTTTTCCGTACAAAGAACAAGATCTCCGAGGCGGATAACCTTATATAGAAAGGAAATATCTGAAGTTTCGCATGACTTAGCTTTTTCTGTTGCCGCACTGGCGTCGTTGTTTTGCTCGCCCGCTCCTTAGGAGCCATGACGATGAAGATTTAGCTTGCGTGCACGCCGGATCGGATTCGCACAATCTCGACGCCCCCCTACCTGGCGCGCCAGAGATGTCGGGGGGTACTGATCCACCAACACCTATCGGGACAGGGCCCCTTTCGGTTCGGTGGGAGGCGGAGAGCGCACAAAGAGAGGATCGAGGCAGTACACGCGGGCGATTTTACCCAACTTCAGGCCGCACGGATGCGTAAAACCCTACTGCTGCTTGTTTGTGTGTATTGAATCTTTGCTCAGGAGCGATCGACACTACCAGACTGAGCATGGGAGTGTTTCTGGTGTCTCGAATGAGCCGAACCGGCTGACCCCCGCTGAACCAGCTCAACCCGCTGAACCAGCTCAACCCCTTCTACGTTGCGCCTGGGCCTCCTTTTATACTTTCAAGGGGTCACCGACAAGTGGCAACGTAGACTAGAAGGGTAAAAATGGAAAAGGATGCGGTAGGTGCAGCTACCGCTACTGTGGATACAGTGCGCCCTACCTAACTCTGACGGCAGGGGACAAGGGCAATAAATGCCTGTCTGAGTCTCCTAAACAGTGCAAAAGGTGACCGTTAGGAGCGCCACCGTTTGCCACGATGGCCTTCTCTTCATCTCCGCTTGCCACCACGTACCCCTAGCTACACGGCCTCCTGCCACGTGTGCTTGGGAGAGTCCTAGAGCGACATGTTAGCAGGTGTGCTGGAGCACGGGCACGAAGTGGGGGTTCCCCGCGGCAAGCTCCTTGCCGCGGTCGTCGTCTTGTCGCGTCCGGAAGCTTGTCGCTCGTCGGATCTTGCCGGGACGCAGGGCGCGTCGCGGCAAGCTTTCTTGATATGCCTTTAGTGGCCTTCCCAGCAAGCTCCTCTTGCCGGGGTCTTGTCTCTTCCCGGCAAGATCCTCTTGACGGGGCCTTGGTTGGCCTTCCCGGCAAGCTCCTCTTGCCGGGGCCTTGATTGGCCTTCCCGGCAAGCTCCTCTTGCCGGGGCCTTGATTGGCCTTCCCGGCAAGCTCCTCTTGCCGGGGCCTTGATTGGCCTTCCCTGCAAGCTCCTCTTGCCGGGGTCTTGGTTTGAGTACTTTGTTCTTGAATGGTCTTCAAGGGAACCACGGAGGGTCTTGGTGGTCACCCGGCAAGCCTTGCCGCGGGGCGCTGCAACTGCCCGTGCACGAGTTCGGGGTAATAGGGTACCCCTACTCTAGTACACCGACACCTAGGAAGGGGACAATGTGGAGTCGGGGAAGACGCGATAGTGGAAGCCCACGCAGAGAGGAGTATGAGGGTTCACTAGTTCGGCTGCGGTGTGAGGCTGCCGTCGCCGCAGAATAACAAGGGGTGTGGGTGAGTAGAGGGATGGCCTGGCCAGTGGTGGGAGTAGTAGGGGCGGTGAGGCCTCCATGGCATCACAGCCGGCCATGAGAGGTAGGAGCACGCGGCACGACCGGCGTTGGTTTGGGCGGCTGGAGCAAGAAGACCAGAGGTTGAAGAAGCACTATGGCCATTGGATGGACATCGTATGGTCACTAGAGCTAGAGTCGTTCATATTGACTAAGTTGAAAAAGCCCTCCGTCCTCGTCAACTTAGAAGGCCCACAAGTCAGCCTCCCACTATGGTGGGTCCCAGCTAGCAGGGGTATTCATTTTTTTGTGTAATAAGGAGGCACTTCTTTGTGTGCCAAGATATAGCTGGTGGGTCCGACCTGTCAGCGGGGGGAACGTTTTTTTGTGAAATATAGAGGCCCTTCTGGTGGGTTCCAGCTGTTAGGGGGAGGAATCATTATTTTGCGCGTAATAAGGAAGCATTTCCTTGCGTGCGGCCATGGACCCAGCTGTCAGCCTCTCCATGCGCAGTCTACTTCCGATGGATGTTGTTTGTTGACCATGTTGACCGCTCCGCGCCGAGCGCATCCAAGGTGGTGGACAACGGCGAGGCCCCGGACAGCAACGAGCCAGAGCTGGGAAGACGAGGGAGTAGACTCGCAGACAGAGAGGTGTACGAGGGTTTACTGGTTCTGGTGCAGTGTGGTTCGGCAGTCGGGGGAGAAGAACAGGAGGTGTCGAGGGGTGGAGGGATGGCCTGGCCAACGGTGGGGTAGCACTTCGCAGCGAAGCATGCTAAGCAGAGCTGCTAGTAGCAGGAGGCGGGAGTAGGTGGTCCCGGCGGTGCTGGAGGAAGAAGACGAGATATTGAAGATGGATGTCAGAATCATTTGTTGACTAAGTTGACAACGACTTGCGTTGGCTTCGACCTATTGGCCCACATTTCAGCCTCCAAAAATGTGGCACGTATTCAACCCATTTTTTTAGAATTTAAAGTCAATTTGATCTCTTTTTTTAGAATTACAGTCCATTAGCTGGGCTGGGTGAACAAATAATGTAGCATCCATGCAGCCCATTTATTTTTTTTCCTAAAAAATTACAGGCCATTTTCACTTTCTCGAAATACCCGATTTTTATTGGGCTGATTCTAATTATAATGTTGGGTTGGGCGCAGCAATGTTATCAAAAAATAAACAGGGGTTGAGCATTTTGTTATAAATATATTTAATTAATAAGTGATTTATCATTACATTGGTCCTTAAATCTTACCAAGCTTTTGTACACAATCACCAGGATTTTCATTGCCAAACAATCCAGGATTTTATTGTTAAGAAATTATTTTTATAAGTTAATAAGATGTGGGATATTGTTTTCTTACATATGTAAGTATCTTTTAAATATATGATGACAACATCGATAATATATAATAACATATAAAATAGTTTAAATATATATAATATAATTAGAAGGGAAACATAAGTTGGACCACGCGTTCCTATTCTTATATAGAAAAATAGAACTGACCTCTGTGTTTTCTTCAAAATAATACATAAATTGGGTTGCCGTTGTTTCAGGAAAAATAAAACCTCGGATGGGAGGTCCATAGGCCGGTCGATACATGACGACCCTCAAGAAAATACAAACCGACATGTCGTGGGCTGCGCATGTTAAAAAAGAAAGCCTAGACAGGGCAGCCGAAAACCCAGCTGATACTTGCTGCCCCAGTGATAATAAATGATACCTACCAGCTCCCTGGCTTCATTGTGAATTTATCTCCTATTGTAACTATGTTGAAGCACCTAAAAAAAGTAACTATGTTGACAAACTCATGGGCCCCAACGTAAGTATAGCATTAGGAGGAAGTATTTTTTCAATGAGGCACTTGCTTGCGTACGGCCATAGACCTGGTGGGTCCTGACTATCCGCCTCTCCACGTACAGTCCTCTCCAGATTCCTCTCGTTTGTTCAGCATGTTCACACGACAGACAGCGGCGCCGCGGCGAGTGCACAAAGGCGCAGGAGGAGATCCGACCACCTGAGGAAGTGCCTTATTTTTAACAAAAGTACTGAACAAGCCCAGTGGCCAAGTGACACTACCTGATAGTTGTTCCGCCCGGGTTCGATTCCACCTAATGCAGGGAAAATATCTCCAATTTTTTGCCTCTGCCATTATTGACATGTGGGTCCCCATTGTCATCTACCCACACCACGTCCAACATTTTCCAAAACTTTGTCCCTCATTTTCTCTGTTTTTTGCACACTCGACATTATGTGGGCATTCTGAAAATAGCATATCTTTTTGACTGTGCATCATATGAAGATGTGCTATGCATGAATTTTGATCAGCATGATGTTAACTGACTGGTACTTCCATTTTTGACCATGAATAAAACTTCCAACATGATGTTAACCCTGTTTGAAAAGGTCGTGTTAATATAAATGCTCTGACTCTGAAAGTTGCAGTTTCTTATTTGAAACTGGACTTGCAGTTTCTTATCTGAAACTGAAACTTGCAATTTCTTCTCTGAGAATCACATTGTCTGCACTTTTATACTCCTATGAAACTACATTTTTTAAGTGCTAAAAATAGATCTCTAGAATTCATAAAATACTTCATATGCTCAATACTGCAAATCTGAAATTCAAAAGACATTCATATCTGAAAGTACTCTCAAAATACACAACACAAAACACAATTCACAACCTGCAAATACTGACAACCCTAACCTCCTCCAGACAATTCACAACCTGCCCGACTATTGGGCTGGGGGGCAGTCCCCTCATATTCCTTGGCGGCAGACAGCCGCCCCGGGAGACGATGTGAACGACGAGGGAGAGGATGAAAGGGAAGCGTCGTTGGGCCAACTGCTTTTCTCCTCTTGCAGTTGGGTTTGGTCGACGAAGACTCCACCGGCTTGCTCTGGCACGACACCCTCACAAATGACACCCTGTAGATGATCGATCCTTAAACCTCTGGTGGATGCTCCATCTGGGATCGATACTCCCACCACCACTCCCTCACGATGGGATTCGGTGAATCTGTTTGCTCCATGGCCCAGAGGCGCAGCTCTATGTACTCCCGTGAGACTCCCTTCGGGAGTATCGCCGCCTTTTCGCTCTGTTACAGATATTTGGACATGGATGTCGCATTTGCTGCTAGTTGGTCCTTTTTGTCAAACCAAGACAGTATCTCCAACATCCTAGCTAGCTTCACAGGGTCGGCGTCTGCGATCCTCACATATCAGTTGTACTCCTCCGTCGATCTACTTCTCCACAGCACCTTCACTCGCCGGCGGTGGTTTTCGAATGGAAGAGGAGAGGAGCAGCGCTGGTTTTGGATTAGAACGGGAGAGGAGCGACGCTAGTTTTGGATTGGAACAGGAGAGGAGGGGCGGTGGTTTTGAAATGGAAGACGACAGGAGCGGCACTGGATTTGGATTGTAACAGTAGAGGAGCGGCGGTTGTTTAAGAGGAGAGGAGCGGCGCTGGTCTTGGAAGTATTTTTTTTGTTTTGCGTCTCTTGGGTCAAAGTTTGACCACGTACTGTATTTGACAAGCATATGTAGATGCATGTCACCAAAAATTCTATCATTTGGTTCGTATTTGAATGTACTTTCAAATTATATTATTTTTGCAACGTATAACATATATTTTATTTCTAAAAATCATGGTCAATTATGACCCAGAATAAAAGGGAGACTAGTTAATGTGGGGTCGCTTTCTTAATTGAAGGGTAAATTGATTTTGATTTTGATCTAGTCACAGCGCGTCGTCCCTCTCGTACAATCCTAAATCGCTGCCGCATGCTCCTCTCCCTCTTCTCCATTACAAAACCACCTCCTCTCCTCTCCATCATCTCCATTCCAAAACCACCGTCTCGCCTCTCCCTCTTCTCCATTGAAAAACCACCCCTCTCCTCTCCATCATCTCCATTCCAAAACCACTGCCTCGCCTCTCCCTCTTCTCTATTGCAAGACCACCGTCTCTCCTCCCATCTTCCAAAGCTAGCACCGGACCACTCAAAAGGACATCTATGGAGAGGATGCAGCAACAAATCAGACAGATCGTCGGTGGCGACCAGGCAAAGTTAGCTTGGTTGAAGGAGATCCTTACTTGGTTTGACAATGAGTGGGAGATTTCAAGGACGATGAGGGACATGTGGCAATGTATGCGAAGGAGATCCTTACTTGGTTTGACAATGAGTGCGGTGATGAGGGCAGCGATGTACTCCTCGGCGGCAGTCACGCCGCAATCCTTCGAGTTCATCGAGTATCTCCTCTGGGTGATGGAGTAGACAGATTCGCCTGAGGAGGAAGTCAGGCGGAGGTGGTGGGCGGACAAGTCGAAGGTCGAGCACCCAAAGGATAACGAATCGACCGAGTACGGTGTGCCATTCGTGAGGGTGCAGAGCCAGCCGGAGCCACAGGAGTATTCGTCCTCCCACCACAAGAGGAGGCCGGATGGCGTGACGTCTCTTCCCCTCCGTTCTCCATAGTTCCCTCGATGCTCGCCTCGTTTCAACGATGGCGGTAGGGTTTAAGGTAAGCTTTGCACTAACCTAATCTTCCATCTGCTCATGCTTACAATCAGTGTGAAAGCTAATGAAAATCATGCTTACAATCAGTCTGCGAGTACTATGCCAATCACCCTAAAATAGCTCTGGACCTTTGGGTCAAAGTTGTGACACTGTGTACAAATAAAGAAAAATAGATTGGTGCTTCTTTCAAAAAAGAGTACTCCGTAGAAAACTGCCAATATAAGCTACTAGTATTTGGTTAGAGGATTTGCTGCCGAGAAAGATCTGTCCATTGAGAGCGCCACACATCCCACTGGTGGTGGTGGATGCCAATGCGTGCATGGCGCATGGTTGGTGTCGGTAATTTTTACTTGGCACACCTCGCACTCTGCATATATGCCGGTTCCATCCGTACATTTGTGCAGTTCCACAAAAATGCAGCTGAATAACCCTATTTGAATAGATAATGAAAAAGCATGATTACATTATAGTGGCACTAGTTGATGAAACTTACACTAATAAATAGAATAAAATATTGCGATAGTATCATAGTATGCCATGTTGCGAGGGCGAGATGGGCCCTGCGACGCTTCATACGGTATGCCTCATACTGGAAATCGACCCAAGTCTCCCCGATACACCTTCTGCCAGTGATGAACATCAGTGTACAGCGGTAGTACAAGGAGGGGCCTTGAGACATTCCAATCTCCATTTTTGTGCAGATCAACTAAAATTAAGCACCCAGTTTGCAGCAATGCTTAAACATTAACAAAGGGACTAGTTGATGAATCATATACTAACAAAGAGAAGCACTTTCTTTATCTACATTGGAAATGAAATGATAGAGAGGACACTCGCTCTATTTTAACTGTATTATTAGTTCAATTTATCAGTGACACTAGGGTCGAGCAGGTGGCAAACAAGGTGTACCGTGTGTCGCAAGGATGGAGGCCGGGGGTGCTTAGACTGGGATGCTGAAGCTGGCTCTTTCAGTCCCTATCTTCCCCCCTGATGTTTCTGTGGTAGCATTTGGGTTGTAGTCCAAACTTGGTCGATCTGGTACTGCGTCCCCCTAACTGCCTAGCTTATGTGGCGAACTTGTCTCCTGCTATTACTCAGTCCGTTCTAGTAGTAGTTGCATAACAGCTCGTTTACACTGAGATGTTGTCGGATAATGGTTCTCTATGGTTGGTGTCGGTGTTCTAGGAATGGGGGTCCCCAGACTTGCATGCCTGTGGCCTGCAGCATGGCTCAATAGCGGCCCAGTATGGCCTGTCTTCATCAACCCAACACTCAAGACCCTCGCGAGGGGCCAAGCCTCATGGGTGGGACGACACAAGGCCTCCTCAGGCGCAGCCTCAACAGGCAAGCTCGGGAGGAGGCGGAGAGATCAAGGCAAGGGGTACCTTGCGAGGTGCCCATGACGTAAGCCATGACGATCAAGACCAGGCGGGCACCAGCCGCAGTGTCCCTATTTCCCTTCTGGTGCTAAGGGGGCAAGTGCAGGCGCAGAGTACCGAGGCATCAGGCAAAGGTTTCCATATCGGCGCAACAAGACCAAGACCAGTAGGACGGCAGGACGGAGGTCACCATGGAGCCCAAGACGTCGTCACCACCAGCGCCTTTGGCCGGTGAAGACCACCTTTAGTTAGGATAGCCTATACTAGCTGTCCCCTTTCAAAATGGTCGTAGTTGGATCCCTTCCCACTCAATATTTGGGAAGAGGACCAGGGTCTCTATAAATAGGGCTAGCCACCATAGTAGAAGGGACAAGTTAAGTTCATCCGCACACCACACCACCTCAAGAACACCTCTCCTCGCGAGGTTGTTCTTCCCTTGTACTGTTCATCATCAGCCCAAGAGGCAATCCACCACCACACACAGGAGTAGGGTATTACACCACAACAGTGGCCATAACCTTTATAAATCTTGTGTCTCTTGTGTATTTCATCGAGCTAGCTTAGGGATCATGGCGAGGTTGAGGGCGTGTTTCGGTAGGAGCAAATCTACATGCGCACCCCAGTGTTTGAACCTTAAGGGTTTTGCCGGAACCCGATATTTGACATTTGGCACGCTAGGTAGGGGTGCACCAAAATCTTCCTTCCGCTAATCCGCGTCCCCCCGCTTCGTCGCTTCCATGTCCGGTGACCCAATGCCCGGTGCCGACCACTGGGCCGCCTGGACGGCTCGGGCCACACCGCCTGCCCAAGAAGACCTGAACCCCGTGCCCCAGGTAGCCTGCGCACCGCAGAACACTGCGGGGCGTGGGCGGCGTGGTCACGCACTGCCCGCCCTTACTAAGCGGCAGGTGCGATCAGCCGCAAAGGCCTCAAGCCACGCTGCAACCACGTCGCCGCACACCCGACGTGAACAAGCAAACATGAGAGCCGCGCTCACTATGGCTCGGGAGCTGCTACGATACAGGATGATGGAGAGCGGCTGGGATGCGCTGCTGGAGCGCGTTGCCAAGCTCCTGGATGCCGCGGCCTCGGGGGCACCACCCTTCTGCTTCCAGCTTCCACCCCGGGCCCCGGTCGGCTCACGCGACGGGCCTCTCCACGCCCACGTGCCCTCAGGCACACCCCAAGACATCGTCGACACCAACTCAACCATCGGCGCCGGATGTTGGGTTGCACCAGCACCACCTCCGATGAACGAGGGCATGTGCATCACCGCCTACGGCCCAGGCGGGCCGCTGCCCTACCATCCTCAAGACGGTGCGCTAGGCCAGGCAACATGGAGCGTGGGGCACTACAATGAAGTCTTTGAGGCGGCAGCCTCGGAGGCTTACGTGCCCCGCATGGTGGATCGGGAGTATGCGCTGGAAGACGACCCTGGCTCGTTCCTCGGGTCAGGCTGGGAGGAACAGACGCCAGAAGCCGAGCCTTTTCAGGAGTCTCAAGGAAGCCTCACCAACCGCGCTGGCAGCAACAGCTACCGGGTACCGCTAATTCCTCAGGAGCAAGCTTATGCTAACCATGGGACGCAGGAGGTTCAGGTCACAGCAGCGGACGGCTGCCACAGCTCGCCAGCCTCCCTTCCACCAGGAGGAGCGCACTGGGGGATGCAGGAGAGGGGCCGGGAGCTAGGCCCCTCCCCACGACGCACGGAGCAAGGTGTCCCCCAGAGGTAGGCCGTCTGCCGGGGAGGTGTTGCAAAGCCTACCCCAGCAGGGGACCCGTGGTCGCCGAGGGCGCCGCTGGCATCCCCTTTTCCCCATTGGTAGCGTCCTTGGTCTCTGGCCGCCGTCAATGGTGGTTGAGGGTGGCGCAAGGTGGGCCCCTCATCTGGCGATATGAAGCAAGGCCCGGTGCCTGTGAAGAAGGCCCAGTGCCTGTGAAGCTCGCCGCCCGTGACACTCTCACGTAATAATAAGTGGGGTTGTACACGCCTCGGAGTCTCTGGAGAGCCGCCTTTGGGTCTCGGGGGCTCCCTCCCACGCCCAGTGGCAACACTTAGCTCCGCGTTGGTGAGAATATGTCGAAGAATAGACTAGGCACCGGACGCGGCCTTTTGCTTTTTGTCTCCCTTTCTGTGGTCGAGCTTCCTTGCTTTGGATTTAAGTTCAAGTTGAATGTGCATTTGTGTGTGTGTGGGGGGGGTCTTTTCTTGCTCGTGTGATTTCTTGTGTTCTGGTTTCTGCCCTAATTTGGAGTTCGCACCAGCTGCCTCCCCCTCGCGAGCCTCTCGCGGGCAGGGCTGGGCGAAGCGCACATACGATGTGTGCATGCCGTACCGTGGCCGGCACTCGCTCTCGCGAGGCCCACTCGACCGGGTCGGCAGGTCCCTTAGGGGATGCTCGGGGGCTCACGACCCCGCGAGCCTATTCGGGACTTGTCTTGGCTAAAGATAAACCACAACAACAAGCTCACCACAGGGCCCGTAGGATCATGGAGGCACATGTTCAACATCATTCCTAAAAGCATACGGACGGCAATCTTTTTACATGAGGGGATTCCCCTCCCAAAATTCTCTTACAACCTTTGGGGCCGCGCCCGAGCTTTTGTGTGCAGGATAAACAATAGAGAAACACGGGATCAATCAGACATATCACTCACTGCATCCTCCTGATCGCCTCCAGACGCATCACTGGCGCCGCTGTCGCTGTCGCTGGCATCGCCATCACCATCACCGGCGCCACCGTCACCACCATCGACCATGTCGCCACCATCCATCGTGACTACCACCCCATCATTGTCAGAAGAAAAGGCCCTAACAAGCGCATCCACGTTGTCCTCCACCCACCGCGCTAGGTCGCCCCGGATGGCCTCAGGCACCAGGGTGATGACGGCGTCAAAGTCAAAGTTGGGATCGGTGTTCTGAAGATGGCTGAAGACACGGGAAAATGCACGCCCAAGCAGGTTGCGGCTCCTCTCCTCGACAAGTTTGCGAGCTCTCTCGGAGCGGTTCTCCAGGCGTGTCACCTCATCAGTGAAGAAGCGGAGATGACTAGCATAGTTGGTCACGTGAGTATGCGGGGCGTTCTCATCACAGATGTTGCCCAGGGCCACGTTGGCCCTGTTCCTGAGTTCCTGGAGCATGGGGCCATGCATGTGCTCCAGTGTCTGCTGTTGAAGCACTTCCTCTCTGTTCTGCTGCGCAATGGACTTGGCGTCGTCAACCCGCTGTTGAAGAAGAAGAAGCTCGGCGCAGGTGGAGGTCAGCTCGGCCTATGCCAAGACCAGGGCGGCTGCGGCGGCCTCCGCGTGCCGCTATGCTTTAGTCAACTTGGACCTAAGGGCGGCAGTCTTGCTCGCAGCCTCGGCTTCAACCAGCTTCAGCTTCAGGTCATACATGCTCACAAGATCTGCACGAGCCTCTGCCACGCGCGCCAACATCGTCCTCCGCCTGGGAAACCTGGCGCTCCCTCGTCTCCAACCGATCAAGATCAAGATTGCGCTCGACGGCCTCCAGCATCAGCGCTTCCTCACGCCTCCGGAGCTCCTCCTCCTCAACAGGCGTCCCCTTCAGCGATGGAAGGGCAGCCTGGCGCAACTCCACTTGCTGCTCCAGGGAGGCTCTCCAGGCTTGGAGCTCCCACGCGCATTCCTCTGCGATCTCGCGACGATGATCTGCTTCCCGAGCCTCCTCCAGAGCTCGGGAGCAGGCCTCTTGCAAGGCTGCAAGGGATGCCTCAGCCTTCGTGTTGTCAAGCTCGTGCTGGTGGCGCGCGAGGTTGATGGCCACCTTCAGCTTGTGTCACTCCTCAATCAGCCGCAGGCCCTCAGCTTCAAGGCGTGCGTCCACATCTGCAAGCTCTCCACCAAGCTGACCCATCGCGTCCATCGCCTTCTAGAGGAACTCGCGGCGGACAGTGCTTCGTTTCTGCGCAAGCTCGAGCATGCTGCTGATGTCATCCCTTGTCGCTTGCATCATTGGTGGGACCCTAAGTAGTTCGCCTTTCTCGGCAAGGGGCTGGGGGCTGGCGCCCCCACGGTCACCGGCCAGGCCCTGCCAGGGACCCGGACTGCCGGGGGCTCGCCACTTGAAGAGGCGCCCAGGATTGATGCCAACCATTTGCCGTCCACGACCAGAGGAGGAACCCTGGGCAGGCTGACTGCTCTCCAGGAAGGGTTGCAAAGCAAAGGCGGCAAGGCCACGGGCTCAAGACACCTTGCAGGCAGGCTTGCTTCTCCGGCTGACCCTGCGTCAGGGGCAGCATGCAGGCTTGGGGCGCTCAAGGCCAGCGATGACGGCAAGGCTGGAGGAGGATGCTTCTTGGGAGACTCCATGGGCTTGGCAGGAGGGATCCTCAAGAGCCACAATCAGGAAGGAAAGCAGCAATTGAGGAATTACAAGGACAAGGTACTTACTTGTCTATGGCGATGTACTTTCTATGCTTCAATGGTTGGAAGGTGCGACCACTGCATCTCGAAGACTCCTTCCTCCTGCGGAGCGCGGCAAAGTCCACGTGGAACCGACCAAGGCGCTGGACATCAGGGCCAGCATGGGGCACGGCTGGAGAAGCACCCAGGTAGTCGACCTCGGGAGCTCCGGCGTCAGGAGCTGCAGGCTGCATATCCCCCTCAACGACCGTCCCAGGGCGAGCTTCATGGGTTCCAGAGGATGACGCCTCTGGAGCCCGAGGCGGCATTGGCGCTTCGGCACCCGAGCCTCCAGCCTCAAGCGATGCTTGAACCCCTGTGACCACTCTCGGGGCAAGCTCGGTGCCATCTGTAAGGAGGGGAGCCATGATGACAGGATTCTCATGAGGACCCGCAAGGTCAACCGGGCACAGCCCCCACTCATCAAAGGAAGGCATCTGTCCCGCCAACTCGACCCTGCTCGAGCAGAGATACAAGAGGCTCCCCTCTTGCGGCATATCGCCTGGCAAGGGGTTGCCAGTCAAGACCTCAAGCACCGTCCTCAGTGCTTCGGGCAAAAGTTCCGACTCCTGAAGCCTTAGGCGATCATGGTCACCGGACAGGGCCCACATCGGCCGGAATGGCGCTGGAGAGGAACAATACGACACCAGAGGAACTCCTTCACCACTCGGGGCGCGGTCACGCCAAGATCTATCAACCTCCACAGTCAGAATCAAACGAAGGAAAGGCGAGGGCTCACGAGCCTTTCATGGCCTCAGCCGGGGTTCGGGACAGCAGGCAGCGATGGAGGCAAGAGCAGGGGGATGAGCACTCCGACATCCACATACAGCCACCACATTCAGAACCCGCTTGTGGACGGCAGGAGGTCAAAATCAATCCCCGAGGCGTCCGTCTCTACCATGGCATGGAAGCTCACGCACCCCGAGCACTATGAGCGGTTGGTCAGGCGCAGCAAGAAGAAGTGGCACAAGAGGGCGACGGAAGGAGCAATGCCCGCCATGGCTTCACAAACAAAGGCGAAGACGGCAAGAAGGGCAACGGATTGGGGTGCAAGATGCATCATGTGGATCTGATAATGGGAAAGCACTGCGTTGCAGAAGGTGGAGAAAGGAGGAACCAGGCCAGCCCACAGGGCGTCGACGAAGAACCGAAGATAAGTGATTGTCCTGTCAATGGAGGCGGGGGATGCAAGCCAAGCCATCGTAAGCGAATGCGGGGAAGACCTTGCCCATGGCCTCTGGTACGTCTCCAACGTATCTATAATTTTTTATTGTTCCACGCTATTATATTACCCCTTTTGGATGTTTATGGGCTTTATTTTACACATTTATATCATTTTTGGGACTAACCTACTAACTGGAGGCGCAGCCTGTATTGTTGTTTTTTGCCTATTTCAGTATTTCGAAGAAAAGGAATATCAAACAGAGTCCAAACGGAATGAAACCTTCGGGAGCGTGATTTTTGGAACGAACGTGATCCAGAGAACTTGGAGTGCAGGCCAAGAAGCGATTGAGGCGGCTAGGAGATAGGAGGGCGTGCCCCCTATCTCCTGGGCCCCTCGGGCAGCCACGGACGTACTTCTTCCTCCTATATATACCCACGTACCCCGAAAACATCCAAGGAGCCAATGAAAAACAATTTCCACCGCCATAACCTTCTGTACCCGCGAGATCCCATCTTGGAGCCATTGTCGGTGCTCCGTCGGAGGGGGAATCAACCACGGAGGGCTTCTACATCAACACCATAGCCCCTCCGATGAGTTGTGAGTAGTTTACCACAGACCTTTGGGTCCATAGTTATTAGTTAGATGGCTTCTTCTCTCTTTTTGGATCTCAATACCATGTTCTCCCCCTCTCTTGTGGAGATCTATTCGATGTAAACTCTTTTTGCGGTGTGTTTGTCGAGATCTGATGAATTGTGGGTTTATGATCAAGTTTATCTATGAGAAATATTTGAATCTCCTCTGAATTCTTTTATGTATGATTGAGTTATCTTTGCAAGTCTCTTAGAATTATCAGTTTGGTTTGTCCTACTAGATTGATCTTTCTTGCCATGGGAGAAGTGCTTAGCTTTGGGTTTAATCTTGCTTCCTTACCTAGTGAAAGCAGGGGTTGCAAGGCACTTATTGTATTGCTGCCATTGAGGATAAAAAGATGGGGTTTATATCATATTGCTTGAGTTCATCCCTCTACATCATGTCATCTTTCTTAAAGCGTTACTCTGTTCTTATGAACTTAATACTCTAGATGCATGCTGGATAGCGGTCGATGTGTGGAGTAATAGTAGTAGATGCAGGCAGGAGTCGGTCTACTTGTCACGGACGTGATGCCTATATACATGATCATGCCTAGGTAATCTCATAATTATTCGCTTTTCTATCAATTGCTCGATAGTAATTTGTTCACCCACCGTAATACTTATGCTATCTTGAGAGAAGCCACTAGTGAAACCTATGGGCCCCGGGTCTATCTTTTATCATATAAGCTTTCAATCTACTTTTATTTGCATTTTTACTTTTTGCATCTATATTATAAAATACCAAAAATATATTTATCTTATCATATTATCTCTATCAGATCTCACTTTCTCAAGTGGCCGTGAAGGGATTGACAACCCCTTTATTGTGTTGGTTGTGAGTTCTTTGTTTGTTTGTGTAGGTGCATGGGACTTTTGAGGAGCCTCCTACTGGATTGATACCTTGGTTCTCAAAAACTGAGGGAAATACTTACGCTACTATTGCTGCATCACCCTTTCCTCTTCAAGGAAAACCAACGCAAGCTCAAGATGTAGCAAGAAGGATTTCTAGCGCCGTTGCCGGGGAGGTCTTCGCTCAAGTCAAGACATACCAAGTACCCATCACAAACTCATCTCCCTCGCATTTACATTATTTGCCATTTGCCTCTCGTTTTCCTCTCCCCCATTTCACCCTTGCCGTTTTATTCGCCCTCTCTTTCCCAATCTTCTCTCTCTCTTTCGTTAGCCTTCTTCTTCTCCCTCGCTTTTGTTTGCCATTATGTCTGAAATTGGGGAGATTATCGTCAATATGGACAATAATGATAACATGGAAAATTCTGAGGCTCCGGCTGAAGAACCCCCTATCTTGCATACTAAAAAGTTTCGAATCAGTAGTGGTAACATTATTGGAAAAGGTGTTATTCAAGATTTCTTTACTTGTGTCGGTGCTCTACCTTCCATGGGTGGTTCTATTCTTCATAGAACTAGTAGTCTTGCGGATGCTATCGCTATGCTTGTAGTTGAACTTGAAAGACAATTTATGCATATGTATCCTTGCATACAAAGAATTTTCCTAGAATTTTCCAATATTGAGCATTCTTCTGTTAAGCGTGCTGTTACTATCTTTTTGGCTCATGAGTTTAGATTTATAAAAAGAGAGCCAAAGAAATCTTTGCGCACTATAGGTTGGACGCCGGTCATCCTCGCATAGAGGCGGTCCTCTTCGATCAAGAGGAAATTAGGCGTTTTCAATCTTCGGACTATGTTGCTTTTAATGAAAACCTTAGAAAAAAGGTTCCTACCAATGTCCTAGTTGATAGAATTTCCGAACTTCATAATGATTTTGCTCTTTGAAATAATGAGCTAGGATACTCTCTTGAGTATAGGCTCACGAGATTTTGCCAAAAGAATGTTTATAGTGATGAATTAGTTGTTCATTATGAAGGGCCAAAGGAGGAACCCGTTCTTCCTGTGATTGATCTTGGGGACTTTTGTCCCGCCAAATTTATCCCTTTTGATTACTTTTGCTTGCCTCAAAGAAAACTTGATGCTGAACGTAGAGAATATGAGATGAGTTTTCAAGTTCTATCTTATTATTATGGCACTACTTAGATCTATCTTCGCTTTTATGCCTAGCTAGGGGCGTTAAACGATAGCGCTAGTTGGGAGGCAACCCAATTTTATTTGTGTTTTTTGTTTTTGTTTATGTTTAGTAGTAAATTTTGCATCTAACTTCTGTTTAGATGTGTTTTTATGTTTTAATTAGTGTTTGTGCCAAGTAGAACCTATAGGATAACCTATGGTGATAGTTGATTTGATTCTGCTGAAAAACAGAAACTTTGCGCACACGCATTTAGTTTTGTTAAATCGCAGAAACGTGCTTTTGCGTTTATTCTTTTTTCTGCTGATCAATAGACAAATTTTCCAGGACTTCCTATTTTGGTAGGATTTTTAGAGTTCTAGAAGTTTGTGTTAGTTACAGATTGCTACAGACTATTCTGTTTTTGACAGATTCTGCCTTTCGTGTGTTGTTTGCTTATTTTGATGCATCTATGGCTAGTTAAATAGTTTATAGACCATAGAGAAGTTGGAATACAGTAGGTTTAACACCATTATAAATAAAGAATGAGTTCATTACAGTACCTTATGTGGTGGTTTTGTTTTCTTTCACTAACAGAGCTTATGAGATTTCCTGTTGAGTTTTGTGTTGTAATGTTTTCAAGTTTTGGGTAAAGATTTGATAGACTATGGAATAAGGAGTGGCAAAAGCCTAAGATTGGGGATTCCCATGGCACCCCAAGATATTCAAGAATAGCCAAAATCCTAAGCTTGGGGATGCCCCCGGAAGGCATCCCCTCTTTCGTCTTCGTTCATTGGTAACTTTACTTGGAGCTATATTTTTATTCGCCACATGATATGTGTTTTCCTTGGAGCGTCGTGTATGATATTAGTATTTGCTTTTTAGTTTTCCACAATCATCCTTGCTGTACACACCTTTTGGGAGAAGCCTACTTGATTTGAATTTATTAGAATATGTTATGTGCTTCACTTATATCTTTTGAGCCAGATAGTTTTTGCTCTAGTGCTTCACTTATATCTTTTAGAGCACGGCGGTGGCTTAATTTTGTAGAAATTGCTAGTCTCTCATGCTTCACTTATATTATTTTGAGAGTATTTTAGAACAGCATGGTATTTGCTATGGTTATAAAATTGGTCCTAGAATGGTAGGCATCCAAGTTGGGTATAATAAAAACTATCATAGGAAGTGAATTGGATGCTATGATCAATTTGATACTTGATAATTGTTTTAAGATATGGAGGTAGTGATATTAAAGTCATGCTAGTTGGGTGATTATGAATTTAAAGAATGGCTGAAGTTAGCAAGTCCCGTAGCATGCATATATGGTTAAAGTTGTGTAACAAATTTGAAACATGAAGTGTGCTTGGATTGTGCATCCTTATGAGTGGCGGTCGGGGACGAGCGATGGTCTTTTCCTACGAATCTATCCCTCTAGGAGCATGCGCGTAGTGCTTGGTTTTTTATGACTTCTAAATTTTTTCAATAAGTATGTGAGTTCTTATGACTAATGTTGAGTCCATGGATTATACGCACTTTTACCTTTCCATCATTGCTAGCCTCTGCGGTACCATGCATTGCCCTTTCTCACCTTGAGAGTTGGTGCAAACTTCGCCGGTGCATCCAAACCCCGTGATACGATACGCTCTATCACACATAAACATCCTTATATCTTCCTCAAAATAGCCACCATACCTACCTATTATGGCATTTCCATAGCCATTCCAAGATATATTGCCATGCAACTTTCCACCATCCCGTTCATCATCATGACATACATTACTTTTGTCACATTGCCATTGCATGATCATGTAGTTGCCATTGCAGTGGGGGTCTTACCCTACTGTTTATAGTCAAAAAAAGATGACATCGCATTTGTGGCAAAGCCACCATGCATAATTTTTCATACATGTCACTCTTGATTCATTGCACCATCCCGGTACACCGCCAGAGGCATTCATATAGAGTCATATCTTGTTCTAGTTTCGAGTTGTAATTCATGTGGTGTAATCAATAGAAGTGTCATGATCATCATTATTAGAGCATTGTCCCAGAGAAAAAACAAGAAAGGCCAAAAAAGGCCAAAGAAAAAAGATAAAAAGAAAAAAGAAAAAAGAAAAAGAAAAAAAAGAAAAAAAGAAAAGGGGCAATGTTACTATCTCTTTTTCCACACTTATGCTTCAAAGTAGCACCATGTCCTTCATAGAGCGAGTCTCATTTATTGTGCTTCAAAGTAGCACCATGTTTTTCATATAGTGAGTCTCATATGTTGTCACTTTCATATACTAGTGGGAATTTTTCATTATAGAACTTGGCTTGTATATTCCTACGATGGGCTTCCTCAAATGCCCTAGGTCTTCGTGAGCAAGCAAGTTGGATGCACACCCACTAGTTTCTTTTGTTGAGCTTTCATTCATTTATAGCTCTAGTGCATCCGTTGCATGACAATCCCTACTCCTCATGTTGACATCAATTGATGGGCATCTCCATATCCCGTTGATCATCCTCGTCAATGTGAGACTTTCTCCTTTTTTGTATTCTCCACACAATCCCCATCATCATATTCTATTCCACCCATAGTGCTATATCCATGGCTCACGCTCATGTATTGCGTGAAAGTTGAAAAAGTTTGAGATTATTTAAGTACAAAACAATTGCTTGGCTTGTCATCGGGGGTGTAGAATTTGGGAACATTTTTGTGTGACGAAAATGAAGCATAGCCTAACTATATAATTTGTAGGGATGAACTTTCTTTAGCCATGTTATTTTGAGAAGACATGATTGCTTTGATTAGTATGCTTGAAGTATTACTATTTCTTGTATCAATATGAACTTTTATTTTGAATCATTTGGATCTGAACATTCATGCCACAATAAAGAAAATTACATTGAGAAACATGCTAGGCAGCATTCCACGTCAAAAATTCCGTTTTTATCATTTACCCACTCGAGGACGAGCAGGAATTAAGCTTGGGGATGCTTGATACGTCTCCAACGTATCTATAATTTTTGATTGTTCCATGCTATTATATTACCCCTTTTGGATGTTAATGGGCTTTATTTTACACATTTATATCATTTTTGGGACTAACCTACTAACCGGAGGCCTAGCCCTTATTGCTGTTTTTTTTGCCTATTTCAGTATTTCGAAGAAAAGGAATATCAAATAGAGTCCAAACAGAATGAAACCTTCGGGAGTGTGATTTTTGGAACGAACGTAATCCAGAGAACTTGGAGTGCAAGCCAAGAAGAGATCGAGGCGGCCAGGAGATAGGAGGGCACACCCACCTCCTTTGGGCGCGCCCCTGTCTCCTGGGCCCCTCGGGCGGCCATCGACGTACTTATTCCTCCTATATATACCCACGTACCCCAAAAACATCCAGGGGGCCAACGAAAAACAATTTCCACCACCGTAGCCTTCTGTATCCGCGAGATCCCATCTTGGAGCCTTTGTCGGTGCTCCACCGGAGGGGGGATCGACCACGGAGGGCTTCTACATCAAAACCATAGCCCCTCCGATGAGTTGTGAGTAGTTTACCACAGACCTTCGGGTCCATAGTTATTAGCTAGATGGCTTCTTCTCTCTTTTTGGATCTCAATACCATGTTCTCCCCCTCTCTTGTGGAGATCTATTCGATGTAAACTCTTTTTGCGGTGTGTTTGTCGAGATCCGATGAATCGTGGGTTTATGATCAAGTTTATCTATGAGAAATATTTGAATCTCCTCTGAATTCTTTTATGTATGATTGAGTTATCTTTGCAAGTCTCTTCGAATTATCAGTTTGGTTTGGCCTACTAGATTGATCTTTCTTGCCATGGGAGAAGTGCTTAGCTTTGGGTTCAATCTTGCGGTGTCCTTACCCAGTGAGAGCAGGGGTTGCAAGGCACGTATAGTATTGTTGCCATAGAGGATAAAAAGATGGGGTTTATATCATACTAGAAGAACACCCGTGCGTTGCAACGGGGCCACATTAACTTTAAGAGTTCAATATCAATTATGTTAATATTACATTTAATATTCTCATACATATCAAGTGACATTGACGACCTTTTTACCATCAAATTCTCACACACACACTCTCCCTCCCTCCTCCTCACTCTCTCTCTCCCCTCTCCCCCTCTCTCTCTCTAACACACACACATATCCATCTTATTGGGTACGGGACCATAATCCATCTATTTCACACACACGCGCGCTAGTGCATAACAATATGGATTATAAAACAGGTTCAAGGTAGTAACAAGGATTCTTCTCATGCATTAATAAACAAATGTTCTGCACTGAAGACAAGATAACCAATTCCCAAAGTGCATCAGAGCATCACAGAACATTACTGGCAAGATAAATGCACGACGATACACCCGACTCATTTAATTAATATAATTAAATTATCAGTAAATTAGTCACCAAACTGCTCGGATGAACCGGAACAGAGCCAACATATATCATCCTAGACAAACGCAACATCAACCATTTACCTTGGTACTTTAGGGACCGACAGGAGGATGCATGTAGAAGCGCTTCTTGCCTGCGAATCCATAGTCAGAGAGAGAAATTGGAACCCATTCCCATCACCAACTGATAAAGAAAGCATGTAAGAAAATTGATATCGGGCCAACTTGGATCTTTGGTGATTGTCCGCCGGTATGGAGAATTTAGGAGGGTGGGTGCAGGGAGTGGCCTTGTGGATGATGGATGGAGGCACGGAGGGATGTGGTCACCGGAAGGTCGAAAGCGGAGAGGGTCGGGCACGTTAGGTGGAGCCGGTGGTGCGCGACAACCGGAGGCGGCCCAATCGTGGGCGGCGAACCGACGATAGGCTCGGCCCATCTCTCGACGCAGTGAAGATAGAGAGGGTGGCACTGCCGGTGCTCGAGGCCGCCACTCGGCACCATCTACATCGAGGGGAAAGAGAGGCGAGAAAGTGATAGGGTGATGCGGGGCTAGGGATTGCGGAGGAGGGTGGGGGTGTGCGATTTGAATGGATGGTTCTGCCCATCGTTTTCTTGTACGTGGCGGTGGAAACGGCGGCGTCCAGCCATGCAGGCGAGGCATGGGTCGAGCCGGGCACACGGCGAGGCGCAGTAGCAGAGGCGGGGGCGATTTTTTGCTATTGAGATGCAGGGTGTACGATTGATCGTTCATGTTCTCTTTTCCTTTTTAACGGGAGATGGATGCGATTTTTTCATGAGGGGAGAGATGCGACCATGTACAGATTCCATAATAAATTAATTAGGTCCATAACGGGATTTCTTTACAATGCGTTAAGATTTATGTGTTAGTTTTCTTAATAAAGAAATGCACTGATGTAGGGATCGATTGATTCGGATAAGGAAAGATAGATTCATGATCTTTTGTATGTTAGGAAATTAGTGGTTTGCAAGGAAAGAGTGGAGAGAAAAAGAACCAATGCGACCACGTATAGATTCCATAATAAATTAATTAGGTCCATAACGGGATTTGTTTGCAATGCGTTAAGATTTACGTGTTAGTTTTCTTAATAAAGAAATGCACTGATGTAGGGAACGATTGGTTCGGGTAAGGAAAGATAGATTTGTGATCTTTTGTATGTTAGGAAATTATTGGTTTGCAAGGAAAGAGTGGAGAGAAAAAGAACCAGTACGAGGGGGTGGTGGGAGGTGGGACGAATAAAAACCGGACGAAATTGGGAGGTGGGAGGGGGCGAGTAAAAACCGACGAAAAAAACCAACGAAATTGGGAGGTGGGAGAGAGGATAAAAAAACCCAGGGAAGGTGGGAGGAGGACAAAAATAAACCGTACGAGGCTACCAACTGCTCCATTAGGAGTAGAGATTGTTTGTGAAAATAACATGCGACGACGACTTAGCGAGCGGATCCCCTTAAAAAGACATAGCAAGCAGATTCCCTTAAAACTGGAAGAAATGGATACGATTGATGACATTGATAAATAGTGGTGAATGTTGGCATAATTTACTATCATCATGCATGGAAACTAATCATCAAGAAAAAAGAATACTTCCTATTACTACACTCATAGGAAGCTTCCTAATCTCTGCTACCAAATAGTTTCTGCCCAAACAAGGAAGGAAAGTTATGGACGTGATTCGAAAGGAAACAAACGTTATGAAGATTAATTAATTTAGATTTGATCTTTAGAGATTGATTGTGATTGATTCTTTTACATAAAGACATTACTAAATAATTTGCGTCAGTATGGAAAGTTCTAATCCGTTCAGTTTTTTTCGTTGTGTGAGAGGGTGAAGTGAAAATAAACCGATGAAGTGGGGGAGGCGACAAAAAAAATCTACGACAGTTAACCTATGAAAAAAACCGGACAAAAGTGGTGGGACGAAAATTGACCAGCAAAGACTACCAACTGCTCCATTAGGAGTAGAGATTGGTTGGTTCGATTTTTTTTGCGTGGAGGGAACTACCTGGGAGGTGGGAGGGAGTACGAAAATAAACCGTCTCGGCTGAGCGGGAGGTGGGAGCAAGTACCAAAGAAGTACCAAAAAACACCAGGTGAGGTGGGATGAAAATAAAACCCGGAACGCGACCTACCAACTGAGACATTAGGAGTAGAGATTGCTTGAGTTTATCCCTCTACGTCATGTCATCTTTCTTAATGTGTTACTCTGTTCTTATGAACTTAATACTCTAGATGCATGCTGGATAGCGGTCGATGTGTGGAGTAATAGTAGTAGATGCAGGCAGGAGTCGGTCTACTTGTCACGGACATGATGCATATATACATGATTATGCCTAGATAATCTCATAATTATTCACTTTTCTATCAATTGCTCGACAGTAATTTGTTCACCCACCGTAATACTTATGCTATCTGGAGAGAAGCCACTAGTGAAACATATGGCCCCCGGGTCTATCTTTTATCATATAAGCTTTCAATCTACTTTTATTTGCATCTTTACTTTTTGCATCTATATTATAAAATACCAAAAATATATTTATCTTATCATATTATCTCTATCAGATCTCACTTTCGCAAGTGGCCATGAAGGGATTGACAACCCCTTTATTGCGTTGGTTGCGAGTTCTTTGTTTGTTTGTGTAGGTGCATGGGACTTTTGAGGAGCCTCCTACTAGATTGATACCTTGGTTCTCAAAAACTGAGGGAAATACTTACGCTACCATTGCTGCATCACCCTTTCCTCTGCAAGGAAAACCAACGCAAGCTCAAGACGTAGCAGCCTGCAGGTTGAGCACCAGCGACCGGCCGACGGTGGGCTCGATTGTCGGGGACGGACTGGCCGAGGACAGAGGCTTCTTCCCCATTTCTGCACTAGTCGGCGCCATGGTAATTGAAGGGGCAGAGCTCAAGTCAGATTGGGGGCGGAAGAAGGAGCTCGAGGAAGAAGGGGGAATAGGAAGCACGCTGCCTGCGAGGGGGAAATAACTGTGTAGGGCGCTGTGGCCGCCTAGCCAGGCGGATATTGGGGCAGCATGGGGAAGTGGAGATGCCCACGTCCAATCAGTCGCCACGCATCAACCAAGGCCGCAGGCTGTTGGGGCCCGCGGCACTCCGCACTTGCCCTTTGTCTTCGCTGCTAAGCCAAGTCCGAGCGCGCCTTGGGCCCGGGGGCTATTGTCGGTGTTCTAGGAACGAGGGTCCCCAGACGTGCCTGCCTACGGCATGCGGCGTGGCTCAACAGCGGCCCAGTACGGCCTGTCTTCATCAACCCAACACTCAAGACCCTCGCGAGGGGCCAAGCCTCACGGGGGGGACGACACAAGGCCTCCTCAGGGGCGGCCTCACCAGGCAGGCTCGCGAGGAGGCGGAGAGATCAAGGCAAGGGGTACCTCGCGAGGTTGCCATGATGTAAGCCATGACGATCAAGACCAGGCGGGCGCCAGCCACGCAATGTCCTCGTTTCCCTTTCGGTTCTAAGGGGGCAAGCGCAGGCGCGGAGTACCGAGGCATCAGGCAAAGGTTTCCATATCGGTGCGACAAGACCAAGACCAGCAGGACGGCAGGAGGAAGGTCACCATGGAGCCCAAGACGGCGTCACCACCAATGCCTTTGGCAGGCGAAGTCCACCTTTAGTCAGGATAGCTTGTACTAGTTGCCCCCTTTCAAAATGGTCGTTGTTGGATCCCTTCCCACTCAATATTTGGGAAGAGGATCAGGGCCTGTATAAATAGGGCTAGCCACCATAGTAGAAGGGACAAGTTAAGTTCATACGCACACCACACCACCTCAAGAACACCTCTCCTTGCGAGGTTCTTCTTCTCTTGTATTGTTCATCATCAGCCCAAGAGGCAACCCACCACCACACACAGGAGTAGGGTATTACACCAAAACAGTGGCCCGAACCTCTATAAATATTGTGTCTCTTGTGTTGTTCATCGAGCTAGCTTAGGGATCGCGACGAGGTTGAGGGCATGTTTCGGTAGGAGGAAATCTTCGTGCGCACCCCAGTGTTAGAGCCTTAAGGGTTTTGCCGGAACCCGATATCCGACAGTTGGTTTTCTTTAATGAAATCGGAGGAAACCCCCTCTTTCGATATATAAAAAAATTAGTGGCACTAGCGGTGCCAAAACATTGCCTCAAATTAATAGTGCCACTAGATTAAGGTGCAAAATAATAACATTACTGCTTTATCATGGCAGTGCCAAAACAGTAGCACAGGAGCAGACATAACATGCAGGATCTTTGGCAAATGGTCAGACCAAAAAGGAACATACCTCGTGATGGGAACCATATCTGTAGTCAACGCCATTGTTGAACGGATGACACCAGTCACCAACATGGATGATTCAATTCATGGGACCTTTTGGTGCAGTTCACCTAAAATGAAGCAATGTCCCATGAGCTAGCAGCTTCTTCTTTTTTAAGAAAAGGGATCCATCCCCGGTTCCATTTCCATCAGAAAATGAAACCCATAGAGCTTCTTTTTCATTAGTTGCAATAAAATTGAGCAACATCAAGGTTGGTTGTGATGCTCCTGGAATGTTCAACTATAATTTGGATATCATTTTTGCAGTTCAACTAAGATCAAGCATGAAATTTATATCTCTGTTTGCACAAAAAAGGTGGAAAGGAGGGTGACTAACAAGTGATGAAACATACATCAAATGAAAAGAAGCATGTTCCTTATCTGAATCACAATCCTACAAGGACAGTAGCAATTTCTAAAGCAGCATCATTGCCAGATGTTAGTGTGGGCATTAGGATTAACTGTGACAACCGTTAAATATGAAATTACTTTAATGGTGCCATTGCTTCATTTTACCAGCAACATTACATTAATAGCTGCTACAGAGTTAGTATTTGGGCACTAGAGAGTAGGCGGACCAGGACAATTGCATTTGTAACAAAAAGAAGCAACTTATCTTAATGGGAAATTTAGCAGGACATGGAAAAAAGTGCCATTGATTCATATTACTTGAGGCATTACATTGGAAACAACATTGGTTTAACGTGTCCTTACTTTAAATAGTGTGACTGCTACATTTTACCAGTGGCATTACATAAGAGTGGCTCGGGGCAACAAACATCAGAACAGGATATTTGGGTTGGTCCCATTTTTGTTCGGTATAGCCACCTTATACTGTGTGAGGCTAGCAAATCTAGTGCTGGACTTACTCTGTTGACTTGTCCCCCAGTCCCCACTTTCTTTCCTTCTACAACCAATAGATCGTGTTTATATTGAGTTTGTACTGTGTTTCCCTTTATTTCCCTATTATACCTAGAGACCAGTTGGATAGCCAGTCTCTGCTAATTTTCGCCCCCATTATTTCCTCTTTCGACCAAGTCCTAGATTCAGGTAACAAATCTTCCCCCACCCCACCCCCTTTCTTCCTTGTTTGAACCAAGTAGTACTAGATTTGAGTGCATGAACTAGTTTTACCTCTTAACAGTAAAAATTTAGGTGGTTTTTGAACAGCCGACCGATCCTATCTTTGAGGGGGCCTGAGAAATAGTTAAAGATACAAATGCAGCAACGTCAGGAGCTCGGGAAGTAGAGCAAGGCCGGTTTCGAAGGAAGTTATACCTGAGGGTCACCGGGATGTCGCTAGGTGGGCGGGGGGAGGCCAGATCTGCCCACACTACAGCAGCGGGGAAGAAGCGGGAGGAGGCCCTCCCTAGCCAGCGGTGCTTGGGAGAGAATGGCAAGGCACGCTGATCGGGACGCGCCGGCAGTGGGTAAGAGCCGTCACCGAGGACGACTGTGTGAACATTGCACCTTCTCACCTTCCCCGACGGAGAGGATCTGGCTGGATCTGTGACCAGCGGTTAGCAGAGAGAGAGTGTGTGGCCACCGCTGTCGTGTTTAGATCTAGAGAGGACGAGACAGTGTGAAGAGAGCAACACTAGCAAGCAAGCGCAGAGGCTCCTGCCTATATAGTGGAGTACTAGTTTTCTTTTGTCTATCAGAGCTGGCTTGACCTCGTCAATGACTGTCGAGAAGTCTTCATGCACGTGCCCTGGAGACGTAGTTATCGTCATTTTGATCTAAAGCACCGGATTATAACATATAACACGAAAAAATGCGACATGACAAGAAATCATAACCTCACTGCCCAAAGGAGACAACATGAATCCCGATGGACAAACTAGACAAGGATCAAAGCTCAAATTAAAGATAAACTCGGAGAAAAGGGGTCCATCAATGGATGTCCTAATTAAGATAGTCGGCCTTACCTAGATGGCAGCCGAGTAGTCTTCGTGCATGTGCCCCCAATGACTAGCCCCTTGGAGGAACTAAGTTATCACTATTTAACCCTCGCAGTGATCCGAAGCACATGACACCTAATTTTGGAAGATGACAAGAAACCTTTTTTTAGATTTCTGACCAGAACTACAGCCCTATACAACACAGCCTGCACGATATGTAGGCGATAGCCAATCCAGGTGTGTCTGCTGGAGTCTAGTCACATGCATGGACGAACTGATATTCTGTGTCTTGCAGGGATCGTCCAGGCACCAACATATGTACAACACTTCTCTAGTACTATCGCTCGTCTCTCTCTTCTATTAACTCACCCAACTTGCGGGGCCGGGAAGTGTGCCTATGGTCAGTTCTCAATTGCGGTCCCACATGTGTGTGCAAACGCAATATGACGCGCATTCCATTAGGAGAGCAGCGTGCCAGACAGACCGACCATCTGGGGTGCGACGCGAACGCGACGGGCGTGCTGTATACTCCGTACATGTGTACTGCCATTTTCTTGAAGCTTTGCTCCATGGCGCAATCCATGGATACAAAATTAGTATAATGTACTATTTAAAAGTCGAGGGCGGGGCTTTTCTCGTGCGGTAGGCGGGGCAGTTCCGCCTAGTCGGTTCGACAAAGACGTGACAAGATGAGGGAGTAGGCTGCTGCAAACGTAGGGCTGTGTGATTTGACAGCGAGTTACTGCTGGACAGGTGGGGCCCCGTGATTTGACTTGCCATTACCATTTTAACTATGGCGCTACAACCGACATGAGTCTCCTTATTCCTAACCACCTCCATATAGGTGCCTCTCCCAATGCTCACCATGTAGAGGCTGGATCTTGCATGAGAGCCCACTCCTCCACTTTTTCCTTGCCTCTTTCCTCCACATAGGCATGTAAAGCGGGCTTATAGCCCACTATTGTACTTGCTCCTATAGCTGCTAAGCCTGCCACATAGGCATAAAGTCTGATGTGGCAAGTTAATTAAGAAGATAGAGACTAGTTTGGTGACCCAAGGAAGAAATGGTGCTAAGCGCGTGTACCTAGGTGAAAAGTCAATTTTGAGTCTATAGGATATTCACCAATAGGTCTAAGCGTGTGGGTGACCCAAGGAAGAAACGGTGCTAAGCGTGTGTACCAAGGAAGAAACGGTGCTAAGGGCTGCCAACAAACTTAGCAACAAAAAACTAAGCACCTATGCATTGGGGACTTGAGTTGCTAAGCCATTTAATGCCCTTAGCACCTCATTTAAGCACCATTTCATTGGAAGAGGTCACTCCTTGGCAAATGAAATAAATACTACGAACAAAGAGATAGAGAAAAGTAAAAAATACTCTTATAGCCAAGCTTATAGCTAACCTTGTTGTAGTATGAGTGACTAAGTGATGACTATATATGACAGGCCAACATCAGATAGCCTAACGCACCATGTTAAATCTCCAAGGGCGCGACCGCGTGAGCTAGGCGACGGTCGTGGTAGGCGCGACCAGGATACGGGCTGCTGGCAGCCCTTGGATCTGAGATCGAACGATCGCATGCTAAGTTGCCAAAAATTTGCAGAATAACCCTCCAGGATAGGATATTAACCCATAGGTCTAGAATCACGCCATGCAACCGTTCAATCTTAGATCGAAGGGCTCTTGGAAGCCCGTATCAAGGCAGAATGGAAAGCTTCATATCACCAGTAATTTTCCCGACGCTTGACATGACATTGAAAGCCATTTAATTGGGCGTCGAGTAGACATGACATCTAATTGGGCCCCCATAGTACTGTACATGAATCCATTTATCCACCAGGCAAGCCACTACCCTGTCGTTCGCAAGCCCCACTCAGCATTTTTACAATCGAAAAACCGCTGGCAGTTCGCTCCCACTCGTCCCTGGATGTCCTTTAACATTACGGCAGTTCGCCCCTGGTCGTCTTGTCCTTTCACATTACGGTAGTTCCACTAATCCTAAACCTCCTCCCAAATCCATGGCGTCCCAAATCTCCATGATCAGCGGTGAGTACAAGGTTAGAACCATCACCGACAATGAGTTCACGTCATCTACACCCGTTCTTCCGCGACGGTGAAAGGATACCTTGCTCGCTTTAGACGCATTTTCAAAAACTCAAATGATGAGTGGGTCACTGGGCTAGATGTTGAGTACACCGCAACCCTGGATAAAGGTAAGAATCTAAAGGAGGAAGAGAAGATGAAGCCCGCTGTGATCCAGGTTTGCGTGCATGACTTATGCTTGGTCTACCACATATGCCATGCGGATGTTGCGTGCGAGGAATTTAAGAACTTCCTCAAGGGCGGCCTAGTCAAATTCATTACTGTAGACTTTACGAACGACCTAACAGTCCTGGGTCGGATAGGCCACGTTGTAGGCAAGCCCTTCGACCTCCAGAAGAATTGGTTGGTGCCCTCCCGTGATCAGCCTTCAATGCTGACCCTGGCAGGAGCCATGGTTCATCCTTCATATGGTAAAGTGAACAAACCTCCGCACACGTTTCATTGTGCATGGCAGTGGAATGTACTAGAAATAGACCACATCCACTACGCTACAATGGATGGCTACCTTTGTTTCAATATCTAAAAGGGTTGGATGAAGAGCAAGAGCCAAGTGTGCAGTTCAAGCAAAGAAGTATCGGCCAAGAGGAAGAGGGACAAGGACGAAGTCGAGGACGTGGACGAGGACTCCGAGTAAGGTGGCAGTGTCGTTGCTCATGGTGGTCCTAATGTAGTGTCTACCGGATTAGTTGCTTAGTCTAATTTTAGGTGTGCCTAGTTTTATTTGAGGTGTGTGTTGTGTTGAGCCCCCAGCAGAACTATGTTACGTTTCTTCTCGTTACTTTAACTCTTCGATGCGTACATACTAGTATTTCTTACAGTTCATATTTTAGTTGGTATAGTACTACCACTCATTTCTTCACATTATATACGTACAATATATATGGTCAACATCATATAGCCAGCAGTTTAGTTGTCAAAGAATTTCAGGGTGCTTAGTTTCGTCAAAGAATTCCAGGGTGCTTAGTTTTATTTGAGGGGTGTGTTGTGCTGGACACCATTATTGTGACTCAAATCTCTTTTGCCATGTTATAATGACATAAATACCGATGGACCAACATGCCAGCTTTCCCTCTATCTCACTACAGTAAAATAAAGTGTGGGGCCTACTTGATCCCAACAACATTCTTATTTTCCTATAAAAGTATTCGCTTGGTTACTCCTGACAAGCAGGGCCACACTTATCATTGTGAGAATCGGCTTATTTTTGTCATGTAACATGGTCAACGGGTTTGATGTGAAAATAATAATGTCTAATGGCATTTTTTAGCAAACATCTAACTTAACGATGGCATTTTTTAGATATCTAATTGCATTTTGAGCAAGTATCTCACGGATCGATGGCATTTTTGAGTAGTTGTAACTTCTAATGGCAAAACTGAGTAGTGATATACAACTAGTGGCATAAATAATAAGAACCCAAGAATTAAATAGGTATGCTAATTTCTTTAATAGAATTTAGCACCCCATTTAAGCACGTACTAGCTTTTTTAATTGTACTATATGCATAATTTGGTGACGAGTGCTCTCTATATGTACCACCTTTTTCTTTAATTTCATCTTGTTAGTTTTGCTCCATGGTGCAATCCATCGGTACTACTACTGTACAAAAGTATACATTTTTTTAAAGGCTAGAGGGCGAGGCAGTCTAGCTTGGTTGGTTTCATGAGAGGCGAGGGCCTTTATGATTTGATGGCTCAATATTGCTGGAAGGCGGGGCCTTGTGATTTGACTGCTCGTAAATATGCCGACAGCCTGAGGAGGAGCAAAGAACCGTGTGTTATACTCAAGTTTTCCACTGGAGTAGTACTACGATGGAGGAGCACGAAACACGGCTGCCCAGTGCCATATGGCGATAAAAATGATCTAATTTGCTAGTCATCTCATTGTTAGGATTGTTCTATTCATGCCTCGCAGAGAACGTGACACGTGCGGCGAAACACCCGAAGCGAAAGAAGAAACACAGGAGCAAAAGAAGAAGGAAGGTTATCACCCCCCAAAAAAGAAGGAAGACGCACACACAAGTCTGGGGCACTGCTCTCACTACATGAAGGGTTGCTGGCCACGGAGTCGTAACTGCTTCTTCATTGCCTCCATGACCTCCATCTCCTTGCGCGTCTCCTCCTCCATCTTCTTCATTCTGTCCACGACGCGGGATTTCTCGACGCGAGCCTTCATCATCTGTTCCACGGTCCCATTACATACCTTGACAGCAGCCAGGTGCTCGATGCGGAGCTTCACTAACTCCTCCTTCTATTCCGTGACGAGGGCCTGCAGCATCATCATCGAGGAACTACTATTCTCATGCAGCTTCTTCTAGCCGGCGTTCTTCTCCTTCAGTAGGTTGAGCTCGTGGCAGAGCATCGCCTTGTCCTCTTGAAATTGTAGGATTTTGCAGGTCGCCTTCTTCTTCGAGGCAATGTTCTTCTTTAGTAGCATCACCAAGCCGGTGGTCAACTCCCCCTGCTCATTGAGCACAGCGGGCATGTCATCGAGGCTCTCCTTCGGCAGCTCCACCAAGTCATGGATGAACTCCTTCTGCTTATTGAGGTGCTTATTGAGCTGATCGGGCATGCCGTCAAGGGATAACGACTCCAGCGCCGCCAGCTTGGCATGTTCGCCTCCGCGGCTAGGGTGCTCCTAGGAGCCATCGCCTTCCCGTGAGAGATCTTTCGAGGTCTCTGCGTGGCAGCAAGCCCTCTCTTTTTTTACTGCAGCCTTGGTTGCCGCTCCCTTGTTACGAGTAGTTCTCGACCTAGAGCTCTGCACGCCGGCCATGGCAAGGACGGACGAAGTAGAAGGACTTATGAGGAGGAAGGTAGAGTAATTTTTGGTTAGGTAGTTCCCCTTTTTATAACCTAAGTACTAGCACTAGTACTAAAACGTGCATAGTGGGAACACATTCAGGTTTGGTATGTACTAGTAGGTGTGAGCAGGCTTGCACTTAATTGTAGCACTAGTACTTTCGAATGTGATGGGAACAAGGTAAAGATTAATTGATGGTTTTGGATTGGAGGCCCGAAAAGGCTCCCGATGAGTTTAGTGGAACATAAATTTCAAGTACTCCCGCCATCTCAGTTTACAAGGCTTGCACGTGTATCTAGGTCGTCAATGTAGCTTATATAAAATAAATTGTTTTACATAAAAATATGTCATTAAAAAATAGAATATTTGAAGTTTGTAATGATACATTTTTCGTAATCTATGCCTCTTATTAAGTTGGTCAAACTAACGACCTAGGTACACGTGCAAGACTTGTAAACTGAGATAGAGGGAGTACTACACTGCTCAAATTCGGTCGCACAAGTCAGTGATGTAACTGGTCGTACATGTTAGACCAAGCTAATACATGTCCCTTCGGTGAGACAGGGGTCCGACCGACCGTCTGTTGATGCGACCGACCGTAAAGTATTACGTGATGGAGACTTCTGGTTGTGGCTTCGGTTGATTGTCACGACCAAGCATTCTAAAACTAGTGATAAATCAATTACCATCTTTTTCCAAACGACCAAGTATTTTCACCGGTATACAATACATATAGATGGAGTGATTGTCAAGGTTGCAAACCGACATGGCGTTGCAAGTTCACTGCATCGTTGGCGGGGAAGGAGGGCATCTCACCTCGCCTACGATGCATGCCCAGCGGTGCCGCCGCAACTGGTCCCAGGATTTGGCTTCTCCTACCGCCCATTTGAACAGTTGCACCGGCTGCTCATGCCATTGCACAGGCATGTGCATTCTTTCCTCCGCATTCAACTTCATGAATGATCTCTGCCATTAGCCCTAGATCGAAATCAATGCGATGCTGCCAGATGCTGACATACCTCAGCATATCTCCCCTGAGATCGACTTGCGCCTTCGCCTTGTGCTCCACCAGGCACAGCTCCTTGGAACTTCTCTCCAATCGATGCAATGCTTCCTCGGTCCGATTTTCCCTTGCTGCCCACCACCTAAAACACAGCCCTGGCATGTCCTCCGGCACCACCGATCTAGGATTCCAGAGCAACGGATCCCCTCTAAGACACATGTGGGTTTTGCTCAAAGGCAGCAGTGCTGCAGGCTGTAGCGAGAGGGCAGCCCGCGGGGTCCTGGGCTCTAAGGGATTATCCATGGCGGGATCCTCCATGGTGGGATCCGATGGGCGAGGCGGGGAGGCGAGCCTAGGCGCTGGGAGAGCCCTACGAGGCTAAGATAAAGATAGTACTACTCCACTCCGTCCATATTTAAATACAAAGGCCACCAATAGTAGCCCTGGCAAAAATTGATTATGCTGCATGCATCCTGGTTTATTGGCCCCTTTTTTGTGCCACTTTTTATGACATGCATAAATATTATGTTACTTACAAATATGGTCAAAAATTGGCACAAAATACGAAGGAGACCAATGGAAGTACTAGCAACCCATGATTTAACTACTCGCATGCGCGCAGTGGAGTACTAATGTCTTCTTCCGCCCTCACGTCCACTCAATTTGCATGCGCTGTATTAATTGACCATCAATGAAGTGAAGGACTTTACACACGTCAAATTATCACATGGGGTGGATCTTCGTACAAAAATGCGTCCGCCCATGGACACGCGTGTGCATGCAAGGGAATGAGTGCATGCGTGGCATGTGTGCACATCTTTGCTTCGTGCATGTACCGCCGGTGTGGCTGAGAGAGGACGAGTACATTCCTCTGGAACCAGCAGCACGTCACTGTGATCAATCCACACAAGGAGGTCGTGACAACACCTCCACATGTGCCACGTGGCTTTATGAACTGTAAGATAGACACTGTGTAGCGTGCCATTGGAATAATAATTTACGTGTTGTGCACATACTCGAAGTACTAGTATGGTACACGTGCATTGCACGCATCAGATTTGGCAACCAAATTATGAATAAATACCACACTATAGCATGTAAGCTCTGAGTCATATATGTCTGATGTAGACCTTCATTTAATTCTTATAGTTCATCTCATTCAAAATCAATTAGTTTTTATAAAAAAGCTAGGGCCTCTTTGATGCGTAGGATTTCCAAAATGCGGGAATAGGAAAAACATGGGATTAGAGTGGAATGTCGTCTTGAATCCTACAGGATTGTACGAGTGTTTGATTGTGCATAGAAAAAATGCAGGATTCTTTCAAAGAGGTTTGAGTGGATGGAATGTTTCCTATGAAATCTAGTGCAAGTGAATCCTATGGAAAAATTCCTATGGTTTACAATCCTATGAATCAAACAACCAAGATAGGAAAAATTCCTAAGGATTAGAATCCTCCAAAATTCCTTTGAGAATCCTTTGAATCAAAGAGGCCCTTAATATATTTTATGATTCATGGAATTGTGTGTTGTAAAGCATAAAGTAAAAACAAATAATGACAATTCAACTAGAAAAAAAGTTTGGGCCGTTATGATACGGAAGATTCTAGAACAAAGGAGAAGCACTTGTGTTTTGAGGTTTGTGCATTATGCTTAAGTTCAACCATGGAGTCCGCTAGATTGTACATGTGGCAAAATCCGTTGGGGGCTAGAAGATGGTGCAAGGGGCCAAGTAGAGGGAGACTATGAAGGAGTGCACAAGTGAGAGATCGATATTTAAAGAGAGGGGAGAGAATGTGCGTTGTTGCGCGAAGTGGCAGAGCCATGAAAAATAAATGAGCTAGGGGGGCAAGCATTGCTAATCCTTTACGAGGAGGGTCAATTCATCAACTTAAACCATTTTACCAGCAATTGTCTAATGATCACATTCATATTAGCCTCGATATATAGTGATGTTAGGGGGGCAGGGCCCTTGCTTCCCCCTGTCTTCGCCACTATGCGTGCATCTGAGAGATGAAGCGAAAGGCATGGATGATGAGAGGGGGACGTTGGATATATAATTTATGTGGGTGTATTAGCTATGTAATCCTATATAGAGAGGTATAGATTGATCGATGTGGACGTGGGAAAGAGGGTGAGACCTCACTAGATATATAGATTGATCGATTTGCATGGAAAACTGTGAAAGACCTAGCTATATATACACACACATAGAGGAACATCGACCATTGCGCATGCACATGAGAGATAAAGAATGCCTGATATGATGTAGAGGGGGAGGTGTGTGTGTGTGTGCCTGCATGGGAGACCAACCTGAAGAAAAAGATTGCATGTGTGCGATGGATAATGCCGACTGGTAGTGTGTGTGCATGCATGCACGAGAGAAAGTTAGTGGTACAATTATAAAGAGAAGACGACTGTGTGGGTGTAAAAGACTAGGTGAGGTCATAATCAATGTAAAGTTGAATTAAAATATTTGAATAAGAGATCATGATGTTTGAAACCCATGCATGCATGAATATAACTGAGATATGTGCGGTGTGGTTTGGAAATGAGCATGCTGTAATGTATACACATTTAACAAGGTCAGACTGATTTGAATTTGAGATACCGATGGCAGACATCGTTTGGCCACATTGCATCCGTGCATGGACACACTACTCTAGTTGGAGATGATGGGTGTCTTTCGCATCACATATCTATATCTATACCCCTTATATATATTATATTTTATATTTTTTATATAGTGTGCTGATAACTTTAACTTTGAGAGATGGTCGTTGGATGAGGCCAATCCGATGGTGCAGAGATGGCAAATTTGGGCACTACTGGTCGTTGGATATCATCTAGATTCCACCAGTGCCACATGTACAATCTAGAAGACTCCATGGTTGGACTTAAGCATAATGCACAAACCTCAAAACACAAGCACTTCTTCTTTGTTCTAGAATCTTCCGTATCAGAATTGCCCAAATGTTTTTCTACATGATTTGCCATTATTTGTTTTTACTTTATGCCTTACAACGCGCAATTCCATGAATCTTAAAATAGATTAGCTTTCTTATAAAAACTTGATGATTTTAAATCAAAGAACTATAAGAATTAAACAAAAATCTACATCATGCATATATGACTCAAAGCTTACATGCTATAATGTGGTATTTATTCATAATTTGGTTGCCAAATCTCATGCGTGCAATGCATGTGTACCTTACTAGTCTAAATGGTGTTTGTGTGTGTGTTGTGCGTGTTAAACACATTGTACGTAGTATATCATACATGGTTTAGATTCCGAACATCTAGCTAGAGCATACATGTCCTATGATTTGAATTCAACATAAAATGGATACATATATTTGAATTTGAGATTGTATGTACTTGTAGTTCGTATTTATATAGGAATTTACTTCTCCTATATTCATGTCATGTGTTGTGAAGATAATATTTAGATGGTTGTATAACTAACCCGAGTGCAATCCCATTCAAACAGGGAAAATGTACTCAAATTTAGTCCATATGCTAGACAACACACATTGTTTTTTTATTGTTGAGGGAAGTGCAAATTGTTTTGGTATTGTACACGTTATGTTTGTTGTCCTAGTTTTTAAAGTTTTTTTTGTTGTATTTGAATGCATTTCTAGTAATATACTAAAACGGGACATGGATATCTCTAGTGATGAGGTGTGAATTGTCTTTTTTTTGGGTACACGTTAAGCTTGTTCTCCCGAAATTTCAAGGTGCGCCTTGTTATGCCAAAATTTCAAGCTGGCGTCTCTGTCTATCGTGCTGCGAAACTCCCGCCTCTTCAACCTGTGACTTGTTACCCCAAAATATTTAAGATATATCTTTGTCTCATTGTGCTCCTACAACTCCCTCCATCTCAACCCGTGCCTTACTATTCCCAAATTACAACGCGCGCGAAAATTCCCACCTCCTGTGAAATCCCGACACGAGAAATGCCCGTGATACCCCTGAACTGAAAGAACTGCCTAGCTCAAATCGGTGGGGGTACTTTCATAACTTACCCCACATTTTGGACAAGCGCGTCCTTAAGCCATGGTTCCCCACTCCCATCCCATCCGACATCCCATTCGTACACCGAGGCCACGAAAACTCGCGAAGCCCCACACCCTCCTCTGTCTGCCACCCAGTCAAAGCCTCTTCCCCGACGACGTCGTCCACAGCAACACCTCGACGTCCCTCATCCATCGTACCAGATGAGGATCCGTCGTCGATCTCGTCGTCCGCCGGTTTAGCCACCCCGTCCTCCACCTCCAAGGAGTTGCCCTGATGTTCCCCTCGTTTTTCACGCCACCTCCATTCCCACAATGCCATCTTCACCTGCACCACCGGAAGAGCATCATCATCACTGTTTCCTCGGATGAAGTTGCAGCCTAATCAGCGCCACCAAAGAGGTTGTACACTAATCGCTGCATTTTCTTCTTGGTTCGATCTCACTGTGCTGCCGGCGCTCAGTCCCGAGCCGACACGGCGCGGCTCCATCTATGCCGGCATCGCCGGCCACTTCCTCCACGGCATCAATCCCTCAGCGGCGACTTCACATCAGTAGGAGCTGCTTCTGCTTTAGCTCGCTGCTGCTCTGCTCTTGCTCTCGGTCCCCTACGTGGTCTGCTCTTGCTCTTTCTCACGTTGCTGCTCTCGATCCTGCTCTTACTTGCGATGCTGCTCCGGTTTAGCTACACTTCAGTTGACTGAATCGACTTTTGGGTCAGTCGATTTTCAAGGGGGGGAGGCTCACCGGAGTTAAGGAAGAACCAGCCGCAACGGGAAGGGGGCTTGTTGGAGAGGTAACCCACTATCTATCTTAGGGTTCAGGGTGGGGCGGTGGTCGCCGGCGGTGGTGGGGCGGTGGTGTGGTGATCGTCGGAGAAAAAGCTCGGCATGGGGGGCCTAGAGGGATGGCCGGGGCAGTGGCAGACCGGTGGTGGGGAGTGGTTTCGGGGCGGGCGGGGTGGGCGGGGCGGTGCACCGCCGGGCGCGGGCGGCAGGGGGCGGCTGTTTGGCCGGTGGTGGCTGGCAGCTCAGGGGGATGGAGGTTGAAGATGAACTGCAGGCCCTTGATTTTCTATCCAATGGCTAGAAAATTGACTGACCAGAGATGAAAAAGTCAGTCGACTGACGTGTAGCCTCACCTGAAGCTGCTACACGACCAGCTGCCCTGGCTCTCGCATGCGATGCCGCTGCTGCTACAGCTTTTCTGCTACTAGTGCGTTCAGTTTCGACAGTACAATTCAGTTTCGACAGCAAAATTCAGTTTCAACAGTTAAGTTCAGTTACGACAGTTAAATTCAGTTTCCACAGTTAAGTTCAGAGATGAGAGGCTAATGTATTTTACATTTAGCACTTTGTGGTTATGTATTTTACGCCATCTATTGGAGATGCTATTCGAATTCCAGTCGGGTTAACGTTGTCTCTCTTGTCCTGCTTCAGCCTCGGCGTCGTACAACTCACCGGAGCTGCTCCAACGACAAAACCCTCCATCACAGCGGAGCAGTACCCCGTCTCCATCTCCAGACTCCTAAGACCTTCTTCCCCTCCTCCGACAGCCAAGTCAGCCGGAGCATCCTCACCGACCAACCCAATCACGCTGAGATCGACATGGCTTCACAAAAGAGATTGTACACTTGTTGCATCTCTTTTTTACTCTACATGTTATATATATTGTCCACTGAACACACGTAGTAACGTGAAATACGATTATTTTATCCTACTATATGACAAGCAGTGAGGTACCACGCAATTTAGTTATCCGTGATGGACTCTCTTGAACACCATCATTATTTATCTCTCCGTGTTTGAGTTGAGCATTTGTCGACGGGCCTGGGATTTGAGCTAGTAGGGCAGTGGCCTGGGTCCAAAGTAATAGAAGTAGCACAAAAACATTTTTTCAGTGTAGGCTTTTCCTTGCTCAAGCCTGCCTACTAGAATCGCCAGTGCTTGAAAGGAAAAGTTAAAGAAAAACATAGGAATTGAAAAGTTTCCTATGGTACTACTATTCATGAATTTGGTTCAAAGGAATGGAGCAAAGGAAAACTGTAGGATTTGTTCCTTTAGTGTCTCCTTGAAAGAAAAATTATAGGAATTTTAATTTCCAGTTGTCCTCCTTTTCAAAGTCCTATTCATGAAGCACAAGACTAAGAGATAGTAGCATAATAGCATTATAACCGTACATTTTCTTGTGCTTTGACTTAATCTCACCATGCTTATTTGCATCATGTGATCTTCCAATTCTTGTGACTCAAACAACCAGATTGGCAGAAATCCAGTGTTTTAAAATTCTCTATTTTGCATGTGCATTCATATCCTATTCCTGTCTATTTCCTATTCCTGCATTTAGAATCCTCAAATTCAAACAAGCCCTTACACAATTACTTCTGTTACAGATATGTATCAAAGAAAACCTTGTGTGGTTTGTCCTGCTCCTGCTGCGCTGTGTTCCACCCCAGGTCAGCTGCTCCAACGACAGAAGGGTTCACCACAGCAGGGATCCGCTCTCCAGACTGTCTTTCGCCACCTCAGAACTTCTTCCCCGCCGCCGGCAGCCACGACAACTGCATTATCATCATCAACTGAGCAGATGACCTTGAGGACTACACGGGTCCGCGAGACAGGTCGCACTCTTTTGTGTTTGCCTACCTTATGCATCGCCTAATATGATGACATACTACTTTATCATCGTGTTCACCTATTAGACTCTGAGTCAGGTCCAAACTAATGCTGAAACTTGAGTTTTTAAATGGTTATGGGGTACATATTGGGGCAGCAATCAGTACTATCTGGTTAATCTCGGGTGTCTACTATGAGTTTCATGTTGGGTGCAAACAAACATTAAAGGAGCCATTATATGTATTTTTTAACTAAAGCTATTATCTGCCTACTATCATTGGTTTTGGGTCTATCCACAGTTTGCTACCATCACTCTGGATTTGTGCATGCACTCCTTACATAATGTCACTATGTTTTATTCCTATGCATGTCAGTTATTGTACATAATGGAACTGAACATGTAGAGCAAAAGAGACGAGCCTTGCATGGCAATAAAATCTCATGCAGACATCGCTCCATGGTGGGCCCAAAGGCAGCCCTCCTCCACCCATTTCAGATCGTAATCAAGAGGAAGATAACTATTCTGAGGGGGGTTCAGAAGGATAAGACCACTTCTATTTACCCCCTGAGTTCTTCGCTCTAACTTGGCATGCTGATGTTGGTAATATCATGCATATGGTGCCTTGCATTGCTTACTGTATACATCAAATATGTCATCTGCTTAGTTTAGACATGCTTTGTGTCAATGCCATTCGTTTAGTTTGTTTATCATATATGTGAATCATGCAATGCCATCTTTTTTAGCCAGGCATCATACATGTGAATTTTGCAATGCCACCCTGGTTAGCCAGTCATCTTATATGTGAATTATTTCATGCCATCATTTTTTTATTACATGTTAAATTTGTCAACAATTTTAGTACATTCAATTACTCTTCCTGTGCATCAGCCATTTGGCATGGTCATGGAAAAAATCTGGAGTGGAAACAAAGTCTTTAGAGCAGACAATGCTATCTCATGAAGCACATGTCTTGCTGGTTACGGATAGCTCCTCAGAGGAGGATTCAGAGACAGATGACCAGTCCTATTCCCCCCCCCCCAAGGTGCATGCTCTAACTTGGCAGGGTTATGTTGCTCATATCGTGTGTATGGTATCTTCCATTGCTATGTCATTTGCTTAGTTTAGACATGCTTTGTGTGAATGCCACCTGTTTAGTGTCCAATTACCATATATGTGAATTATGCAATGCTATCTTGTTGCAAGACATTATATATGTGAATTATGCAATGCTATCTTGTTGCAAGGCATTATATATGTGAATTATGCAATGCCATGCTGTTTAGCCAAGCGTCATATATGTGAATTATATCATGCCGTCCTTTTTTTGTATTTCTCATTGCATTTGTCGACAATGTTTGTATATTTAACTGCTCTTCCTGTGCATCAGCCATTTGAATTGGTGATGGAGAAATCTGGAGTGAAAACAAGGTCTTCAGAGCAGACAATGCTACCTGATGAAGCAGATATCTTGCTGGTTACAGATAGCTCTTGAGAGGAGGATTCATAGGAAGATGACCAGTCCTATTATCCCCCCGAGGTGTATGCTCAAACTTGGTAGGGTTATATTACACATATCATGCATATGTTGTATTGCAGTGCTTAGTTTTTACATCATATACACAATATTGAATGTCATCTCCTTAGTTGACACATCATATATGCGATTGCCCTCTGCTCATGTGCTTAGAATATAAATCATATATTTGAATTATATCATGCCATGATGTTTACATAGACAACATGTATCTGAATTATGGCATGCCAACCCATTTTCTAAAGACATAATATAGTTATATCATCATCTTGTTTACATAGTCATCATATTTTGAATTATGTCATTCTATCCGTGAATTATATCATGCCATCATGTTTCCATCGACGACATGTTTGTGATTTATGGCATGCCAACCACTTTAATAGACACATCGTATAGTTATATCATGTCATCATGTTTACATAGTCATCATATATTGAAGTATGTCACTCTATCCTGTTTAGTTAGCCATCATACATGTGAAATTGTGTCATGCTATCCTATTTAATTAGCCATCATATATGTGAAATTATGTCCTGCTATTCTGTTTGGTTAGACAACATAAATGTTAATTATTTCATGCCCTGTTTTCTTCCCTACTATCCATTGCACCTATCTATCTTACAATGTGTGTACATTCAATTACTTTTCTAGTTTATCAGCCATTTCAATTGGAGGGGGTGTCGGTGTCAAAATCGGAGGATCTCAGGTAGGGGGTCCCGAGCTGTGCGTCTAAGGCTAATGGTAACAGGAGGCACAATGTTTACCCAGGTTCGGGCCCTCTCTATGGAGGTAATACCCTACTTCCTGCTTGATTGATCTTGATGAATATGAGTACTACAAGAGTTGATATACCACGAGATCGTAATGGCTAAACCCTAGAAGCCTAGCCTATGAGATGATGACTCTTGATCTATGGACTAAACCCTCCGGTTTATATAGACACCGGAGGGGGCTAGGGCTACACAAAGTCGGTTACAGAGAAAGGAATCTACATATCCGAATCGCCAAGCTTGCCTTCCACGCAAAGGACAGTCCCAACCGGACATAGGACAAAGTCTTCTATCTTGTATCTTCATAGTCCAACAGTCCGGCCAAGGTACATAGTCCGGCTATCCGAGGACCCCTTAATCTAGGACTCCCTCAGTAGCCCTCGAACCAGGCTTCAATGACGATGAGTCTGGCGCGTAGATTGTCTTCAGCATTGCAAGGCGGGTTCCTTCTCCGAATACCTCAAAGTACCTGACTTAAGGAGAAGTATCCGGCTTTCCATTTAATCTCACGCTCATCGGCTTCTACACCTTCATGATATCAGCTTCCACGTGTCGAGTGAATGCGAGAGGTTGGGGCATTTTTGCATTTACCACCCTGACCATGTGAGAAAATTGTCTATTAAAGAGACGAGGATCTTCAGATCTAATCCACACCATCTCCCCCAAATGAGGAATCCTCGGAGCTTGCTCGCAGAAACCACCCCAACATGGCTAGCGCTCCCAGCTCTTCCTCGCGCCCTCACGGCCCCAAACAGGGTGATTGGGAAAAGTGTTCCGTATCCCACGGCCAATTGGTGAAGCTGCAGACCTAGGGATTTCTTCCCTCCCCCTAGATCTAGTTCGTGTTCAAGCCGGATTGGCTTCCTTTGATGGTGGGGAGCAGGCGGAGAAGTTCCCCAACCCATCCAGGGGGGAACAAGTATGCTTTGTTCCCTACTTGCTGAGAGGCGCTGGATTTCCAATCCATCCGTTCCTCCGAGGGCTTCTAGAGCACTATGGCCTCCAACTGCACAACTTCACACCTGCCTCCATCCTGCATATTGCGGGTTATGTTGCTCTTTAGGAGCTATTTCTGGGTTGCGAGGCTCATTTTGAGTTATGGAAGAAGTTGTTTTGCCTCGTCCCTCATAATCAAGAGGGATCAATATTCCAAGTGGGCGGAGCCGAGATATGGCGCATCGCCGGAACCGGATACCTATCCGGCATGCCGAAGAAGGCATCCGAAGAATGGCCTTCTGAATGGTCCTATGTTGAGGACGTCTCGCTTCGTGACCCAATCTGAAGGGGTCTTCCGGAATTTTCAAGTGCTCCATTGAAGAAGCGCCTCAGCTGGCATCCTCAGAGCCTCAGGGAGGAAGATAGCACGAAAGTCCGCCAATTGATGAGGAAGATAGAGACGCTCGCTCAATCCGGATTGTCAATAGTCGATCGAGGTTATGGCGATATCCATAATGCATGGGGTTCAACCACTCCAATATTGAGGGCACCCTATGTGGCACTTCAACGGAGAAGACGATGCCACCTGCTACGGTCGGAAGGGTCCGGACACTGCCGCTGCTTTGGCAAAAATATCATCTGGATTATACAAAGGGGAGAAGGAGGAGTTCGTCCACATCAAGCCCAGAGATGGATTTTCCTTGTACAACCCTCCCAGCTGGGTGAGTTTCCATCCCACTACTCTACTCCATTTACTCTCTAAGTCCTTTTTCATAAACAATAATCTGTCCATTTATAACAGGAATGGCGGAGAATTACCAGGGAGATCCACAGCCCCGCACCACAGCCAGAGGACCACAACCGGTCCCTTGACCCCGGATTCGAACAGGATCCAGATATATTCATGGAGCTCGGGGAAGGGGTGTTTTACCAGGCGATCCGTGACGGCACCGAAGTGTCCATCATCGCTGACTATCCCGGCCTTCTCCATGTGTCGCATGTAAGTAATCAGGAGACTTGTCCTTTGAGAGAATTTCCTCTTTCCACCTTACCCACCGCACTATATTATGCTCTAAAGGGGAGGCGATCAGCGTGCCACGCTGCACCTGAGGCAACGCACAAGAAGGTTGCGCATACGCCGGGCAAGCCTTCAAAGAGGAAACCCAATAGAAGCGCGGTCGAGCCTTCATCAAAGAGGTATGGTTTTTAAATATGCTCTACGGCTGTCACATTTGAAGTGTGACAATATCCGTTGTGTCTTATCAGGAAAAACATTCACCGGACTATGTCCGGGGATCTTGCCAGTCATGCCTCTACTAGCCGGATTCCGAACCCTGTCCCAAGGACTGAGGCTACCGCGGAAGTGACACCGGATTGTCCCTTTGCAGAGGATTCTGATAGAGTATCCATCACAAACTTTGAAGTGGAAAGTGCTATGAATCATTGGCGCCGGCGAGCCGCTCTTCGCGACCCCGGGTTTTCAGAAGAGGCTTTCAACGCCTTTAATTCAGGTGATGCGTATATCCGAGCAGCTCGAGATGGGCTTACGAGAGCCACAGACCAGTATTTGAAAGATATGCGGGTAAGTACACATTTCCGCAAAACAGGTAATCATATACCAGTAGACTCCGAGACTTGAAACAGTTGGTACAGCTGATTTAAGGATCGTTATATGACCAGGTGCTCACAAAGAAGAACAACATGTTGTCTCAAGAGCTGAAAAAGTGTCAGGCCCAGCTAACTACTGCTACCGCCGAACTGGAGAAATCCAAGAAGGCGGCATTTGGTAATGTTCCCCTCTATCGAGAAAACATAATCATATACCAGGAGTATTAATGCAGGTGCAAATCTTATGGCAGAGTCATCATATCATCTAGAAGAGGCACCAAAAGTCGCACGAGCGAGAGGTCCAGGAGCTCAAAGGCAACTAGCCGCGGACGAACGTATACTAACACAGGTCAGGGTGGAGAAGAACAAACTCCAAGATGCCAACACCGAGTTGGGCGTGGAACAAAAAGACATGTGTGCCCAGCTGGCTGACTTCGTGAAGGAGAATAGGAGGCTGCGAGGCGGCATATTTAGTATGTGTTCGGACTTACCTTTACATAGTTCGGCAAGGAAAGAAACTGACAATAATTATTTGTGTAGGTATATTGATAGGCCGTCCCGAAGAGGAGGTGTCCAGATCATCCAGCGATCTTCTACAAGAGCTATCGCAAATGCACGAGCGAGCTCGGCAGGCGATGCAAGGTATTGCCAAGGCCTTATGGCCATCCGACTCCCCTCCAGGCAGTATGGAGGGGCTTGTACAGCTATTCAAGGGAGCGCGGTGATACATGTCCAACGTATCTATAATTTATGAAGCATTCATGCTATTTTATTATCTGTTTTGAATGTTTATGGGCTTTATTATACACTTTTATTATTATTGGGACTAACATACTAACCGGAGGCCCAGCCCATATTACTGTTTTATTGCCTATTTCAGTGTTTTGAAGAAAAGGAATATCAGACGTAGTCCAAACGGAATGAAACCATCGGGAGCATTATTTTTGGAATGGAAGCGATCCAGGAGACTTGGGGTTCAAGTCAGGAAAGCTTCGAGGTGGCCACGAGGGTGGGGGGAGCGCCCCCCCCCTACTGGGCGCACCCCCTGTCTCATGGGCCCCTCGTGGCTCCCCTGACCGACTTCTTTCGCCTATATACTCCCATATACCCTAAAACCATCGAAGACAACAATAGATCGGGAGTTCCGCCGCCGCAAGCCTCTGTAGCCACCAAAAACCTCTCGGCATCCCGTTCCGGCACCCTGCCGGAGGGGGAATCCCTCACCGGGGGCCATCTTCATCATCCCGGTGCTCTCCATGACAAGGAGGGAGTAGTTCACCCTCGGGGCTGAGGGTATGTACCAGTAGCTATGTGTTTGATCTCTCTCTCTCTCTCTCGTGTTCTCTCTATGGCACGATCTTGATGTATCACGAGCTTTGCTATTATAATTGGATCTTATGATGTTTCTCCCCCTCTACTCTCTTGTAATGGATTGAGTTTTCCCTTTGAAGTTATCTTGTCGGATTGAGTCTTTAAGGATTTGAGAACACTTGATGTATGTCTTGCCGTGCTTATCTGTGGTGACAATGGGATATCACGTGATCCACTTGATGTATGTTATGGTGATCAACTTGTGGGTTCCTCCCATGAACCTATGCATAGGAGTTGGCACACGTTTTCGTCTTGAATCACCGATAGAAACTTTGGGGCACTCTTTGAAGTACTTTGTGTTGGTTGAATAGATGAATCTGAGATTGTGTGATGCATATCGTGAATCATGCCCACGGATACTTGAGGTGACAATGGAGTATCTAGGTGACATTAGGGTTTTGGTTGATTTGTGTCTTAAGGTGTTATTCTAGTATGAACTCTATGATAGATTGAACGGAAAGGATAGCTTTATGTTATTTTACTACGGACACTTGAATAGATTGAGTAGAAAGGATAACTTTGAGGTGGTTTCGTACCATACCATAATCTCTTCGTTTGTTCTCCGCTATTAGTGGCTTTGGAGTGACTCTTTGTTACATGTTGAGGGATAGTTATATGTTCCAGTTATGTTATTATTGTTGAGAGAACTTGCACTAGTGAAAGTATGAACCCTATGCCTTGTTTTCTACCATTGCAATATCGTTTGTGCTCACTTTTATCATTAGTTACCTTGATGTTTTTATATTTTAAGATTACAAATACCTATATCTACCATCCATATTGCACTTGTATCACCATCTCTTCGCCGAACTAGTGCACCTATACAATTTACCATTGAATTGGGTGTGTTGGGGACACAAGAGACTTTTTGTTATTTGGTTGCAAGGTTGTTTGAGAGAGACCATCTTCATCCTACCCCTCCCACGGATTGATAAACCTTAGGTCATCCACTTGAGGGAAATTTTCTACTGTACTACAAACCTCTGCACTTGGAGGCCCAACAACGTCTACAAGAAGAAGGTTGTGTAGTAGACATCAAGCTCTTTTCTGGCGCCGTTGCCGGGAAGGTATATCTTTAGATCTTGCAATCGAATATTTTTATTTCTTGTTTTATCACTATTTTAGTTTATAAAAGAAAACTACAAAAAAATGGATTTGAGTTTGTCTCATACGCTTCATTTTTTAATATCTTTCATGAGTATGATGGAAAGGAAAATTGAGCTCAATTGCTAGAACAAGAATGCATTAAAATGCTTGGTACTAAATCTTTGAATGATGAGCATGATTGCAATGTTGTTAGTATGAACTCTTTGAATATCCATAGTACTAATGATGATTGCACTACTTATGATGGAAATATCTCCTATAAGCATGTCAATTTTTGTGGAGTGAATCGGGTTTGCAAGTACACACCAAATAGGGAAAATAGATATTGCAAGAGGCATAAGCATTTAGAAACTAAATGGTTGCAAGAAAGGCTTAATGTTAGTGCTGAAAATTTAAGATATCTTTACCGTACTTGTGAACTTTGCAATGAGCATGGTCATTTAAATCTCCGATGCAAATTATTTCATGATCGAATCGTGTCCAAAAATTGTGATGAATTGATTTCCCTTGCACATCATAATGAACTTAGTTTGCTTTTGGGTTATGAAGAATTGAAACGTGCAACTAAGCTTATTCCAGAATTTAACCTTGAGGAATTCCTTGATATTGATCTAGAGGAGATTTATTTGTATTGTGCGGTGAATTGCATTGAAAATCCTTATATTGCCAATTACCTAAAGAAAAGAAAGCAAATAGAAGAGGAAGAGAATACTAATGAAAGGGGAGAGACTTCCCAATATCCTCCTATTATTTCTTATGATGAATCAGGTAACGAGGAGGAGCTTTCTATTCAACCAATCTCATCAATATGGAGCTCAAAGAAGAAGGTTGAACCCACACATAATGTGTAGAAGAAAAAGGAAAGAAGGAGCAACAAAGGTAAAAAGGTATCCCTCCCAAATGATGTTGCTCCTACTACTCATTGTGATGATGATAATTGCTATACTATTGGTGCTATCCATACTATCAATAATGAGAGTGATTATGCTTATGGTATGAAAAGGCCAAAGCTTGGGGAAGCTATGTTTTATGAGGATGACATATTTGAGAATATATTTGCTACAATTAATGTTTGTCCCAAGCTTGGGGATGCTATGTTTAATGAAGATGATATTTTTAGCCTCCCAAGTTTTGATATGCAAAGTTGTTATGATAATAGCATGCCTCTTACCTATGATGATTATATTGATGAAACTGGGTTTGGAAGAGTGTCAACTTGAGGAAGTAGTGATCCCACTACTTTGGAGGATGTTTAATCTTATTGTGATGAATATGAAAGTGGATTTGGAAGAGTTTCAACTTTATTTAGTGATGATTCCACTATCTTGGAAGAGGTTTCAATCGATTATGATGAGAACGAAGTTGCTACTTATGATGATTATTGTGATGAAACTTATGCTATAAAAAGTAGTGATGATTATATTTATAAAACTTGTCATGATTATGATTACCCTTTTTCTGAACATTACTCTTTTAATGTGGAAACAATTTATAGTATTCGAGTCTCTTATGATACTCCCACTATTCCGAATGAGAAGAATTTTGCTTATGTGGAGAGTAGTAAATTCTATATGCTTGTAGATCATGAAAAGAATGCTTTAGGTGCTGGTTATATTGTTGAATTCATTCATGATGCTACTGAAAATTATTATGAATGAGGAACATATGCTTGTAGGAATTGCAATAATGTCAAGTATCCTCTCTATGTGTTGAAAATCTTGAAGCTATGCTTGTTTTGCCTTCCTATGCTAGTTGATAATTGTTCCCATAAGTTGTTTGCTCACAAAATCCCTATGCATAGGAAGTGAGTTAGACTTAAATGTGCTAGTCATATGCTTCATGATGCTCCCATTATGTTTCAATTCCTATCTTTTATGTGAGCATCATTGTCATCATCATGCCTAGCTAAAAGGCATTGAAGAAAAGTGCTTGTTGGGAGACAACCCAATATTTACCCTTAATGTTTTTGTGTGTCCACATGATTATCCTACTGTAGTAATCATGTTTTATAGCTTTTGTTTCAATAAAGTGCCAAGTAACACCTTTAGGATAGCTTACGCTGATAGTTGTGTTGATCCTGCTGAAAATCAGGAACTTTTGCACCCAGTATTATAGCTTTGATAATTCACATAAACGTGCTTCTGATCTTATTCTTTTTTCTCTGGATTGATATAGAAATTACTTAGGACTTCCTAATTTGGTAGAAGTTTTGGAGTTCCAGAAGTATAAGTTTGATATAGATTACTACAGAATGTTCTGTTTTTGACAGATTCTGTTTTCTATATGTTGTTTGCTTATTTTGATGAATCTATGAGTAGTATCGGAGGGTATAAACCATAGGGAAGTTGGAATACAGTAGATATTACACCAATAAGAATTTAGAATGAGTTCATTACAGTACCTAAGTGGTGGTTTTATTTTCTTATACTAACGGAGCTTACGAGTTTTCTGTTGAGTTTTGTGTTGTGAAGTTTTCAAGTTTTGGGTAAAGATTCGATGGACTATGGAATAAGGAGTGGCAAGAACCTAAGCTAGGGGATGCACAAGGCACCCCAAGGTAATATTCAAGGACAACCAAAAGCCTAAGCTTGGGGATGCCCCGGAAGGCATCCCCTCTTTCGTCTTCGTTCATCGGTAACTTTACTTGGAGCTATATTTTTATTCACCACATGATATGTGTTTTGTTGAGCGTCATTTTATTTTGTTAGTATTTGATTGCTGTTATTTATAATAATTTTTTGCATCTTTATTTTCAATAAAAAAAAGTCAAGGATAGCCTTTACCATGCTTATTTTCCAAGTATACATGTTGCTGTTTGAAAACAGAAAGTTTACCGCTGTTGCAAAAATTCCCTACAAAATTCAGAAAATGATATAATGTTAAAACTTTTTGCATATTGATCTATGATAAATCTTCTACAGCTTAGTATTTTTCTCATAATTGTTGGAGTTAGGGAAGTATTGATACTCTTGCATTCTTTACAGACTGTACTGTTTTGGCAGATTGCTGTTATGTTTGCATATGTTTGCTTGTTTAATGATTCTATTTGAGGATAGGAGTATTAAATATGTAGAGGCATTTAGTATGCAATGTTGAATAATAATTTTAGTAATTTTTTACAGTAGAAAATGATAAGGTTTTGCATTGGCTTATACTAACTTATCTCACGAGTTCTTGTTGAGTTTTATGTGGATGAAGTTTTTGAGAAATGGAGAAACCATGGTATGAAAGGAATTAAGGAGACACAAAAGTTCAAGCTTGGGGATGCCCAAGGCACCCCAATATAATATTTCAAGAAGTCTCAAGCATCTAAGCTTGGGGATGCCCCGGTAGGCATCCCACCTTTCTTTTTCAACAACTATCGGTTAGTATCGGTTGAGCCTAAGTTTTTGCTTCTTCACATTAGTTGTGCTATCCTTGCAATGTCATTCTATTTTGTTTTGCTTGCTGTTTGAATACAATACCAAGATCTGAAATTCTTAAATGAGAGAGAGTCTTCACATAGTTACATAATTATTTAACTACTCATTGATCTTCACTTATATCTTTTTGGAGTAGTTTGTCATTTACTCGTGCGCTTCGCTTATATCCTATGAGTAAATGGTTGAATGAGTTGAATGTCATAAATCTGAAATTATATATGTTTCATTTTCTTATCCCATGGGGAGTAATTACTTCACATCTAAGAAGTAGAGGTTGTAAATTTATTGAAGGTTAGCAAGCATTGTATTGGTCATTTGAACAATTCATGAAAGAATATTGAAGGAAGAGAGATTTCACATATAAATATACTATCTTAGACATCTTTTATAATTGTGAGCACTCATTAAGTATGATATGCTAAAGAGTTGATGTTGGACAAGGAAGACAACGTAATGGGTTATGTTTTCTCACATCTCAGTTAAAGTATATTGTCATGGATCATTCAAACATGTTGATCTTGCCTTTCCCCCTCATGCTAGCCAAAATTCCTTGCACCAAGTGGAGATACTACTTGTGCTTCCAAATATCCTTAAACCCAGTTTTTGCCATGAGAGTCCACCATACCTACCTATGTATTGAGTAAGATCCTTCAAGTAAGTTGTCATGTTGTAAGCAATAAAAATTGCTCTCTAAATATGTATGACTTATTGGTGCGGAGAAAATAAGCCTTATACGATCGTGTGATATGGAAGCAATAAAAGTGACGGACTTCATAATAAAGGTTCATATCACAAGTGGAAATATAAAGTGACATTCTTTTGCATTAAGATTTTGTGCATCCAACCCTAAAAGCACATGACAACCTCTGGTTCCCTCTGCGAAGGGCCTATCTTTTACCTTATGTCTTTTACTTTATGCAAGAGTCAAGGTGATCTTCACCTTTCCCTTTTTCATTTTATCCTTTGGCAAGCACCTCGTGTTGGAAAGATCCTGATATATATATCCAATTGGATGTAAGTTAGCATGAACTATTATTGTTGACATCACCCAAAGGTGAATACATTGGGAGGCGAAATTATAAGCCCCTATCTTTCTTAGTGTCCGATTAAAACTCCATAACCATAAGTATTGCGTGAGTGTTAGCAATTGTAGAAGACTATATGATAGTTGAGTATGTGGAGTTTGCTAAATCAAAGCTCTGATGTAGACTCTTCCTGAAAATAGGATGAATTGTAATTGTTTGATGACTGAGAATGAAGTTTACTAGTTTTCAAGAAAGTTTATGGTTTATGCTTTAACATGTGAATAGCTTGTTACTTGATCTTGAGAAGTTTTATGAGATGAACTACTGTTATGACATATAATCATGCTATAAAAGGTGATTGAAATTATCATTGATCAAACTTGTGCACCTGCTAGAATTCACACTTAATAAATTCTTTCTTTTATCATTTACCTACTCGAGGACGAGTAGGAATTAAGCTTGGGGATGCTGATATGTCTCCAACGTATCTATAATTTATGAAGCATTCATGTTATTTTATTATCTGTTTTGAATGTTTATGGGCTTTATTAAACACTTTTATTATTTTTGGGACTAACCTACTAACCAGAGGCCCAGCCCATATTGTTGTTTTATTGCCTATTTCAGTGTTTCGAAGAAAAGGAATATCAAACGGAGTCCAAACGGAATGAAACCCTTCGTGGGCGTTATTTTTGGAACAGAAGCGATCCAGGAGAATTGGAGTTCAAGTCAAGGAAGCTTCAAGGTGGCCATGAGGGTGGGGGGAGCGCCCCCCTACTTGGCGCGCCCCCTTGTCTCATGGGCCCCTTGTGGCTCCCCTGACCGACTTCTTTCGCCTATATATTCCCATATACCCTAAAACCATTGAAGACAACAATAAATCGGGAGTTCCGCCACCGCAAGCCTCTGTAGCCACCAAAAACCTCTCGGCAGCCCGTTCCGGCACCCTACCAGAGGGGGAATCCCTCACCGGTGGCCATCTTCATCATCCCAGCGCTCTCCATGACAAGGAGGGAGTAGTTCACCCTCGGGGCTGAGGGTATGTACCAGTAGCTATGTGTTTGATCTCTCTCTCTCTCTCGTGTTCTCTCTATGGCACGATCTTGATGTGTCGCGAGCTTTTCTATTATAGTTGGATCTTATGATGCCCCCCCCTCTACTCTCTTGTAATGGATTGAGTTTTCCCTTTGAAGTTATCTTATAGGATTGAGTCTTTAAGGATTTGAGAACACTTGATGTATGTCTTGCCGTGCTTATTTGTGGTGACAATGGGATATCACGTGATCAACTTGATGTATGCTATGGTGATCAACTTGCGGGTTCCGCCCATGAACCTATGCATAGGGGTTGGCACACGTTTTCGTCTTGACTCACCGGTAGAAACTTTGGGGCACTCTTTGAAGTACTTTGTGTTGGTTGAATAGATGAATCTGATATTGTGTGATGCATATCATATAATCATGCCCACGGATACTTGAGGTGACAATGGAGTATCTAGGTGACATTAGGGTTTTGGTTGATTTGTGTCTTAAGGTGTTATTCTAGTATGAACTCTATGATAGATTGAACGGAAAGAATAGCTTTATGTTATTTTACTACGGATTCTTGAGTAGATTGAGCAGAAAGGAGAACTTTGAGGTGGTTTCATACCCTACCATAATCTCTTAGTTTGTTCTCCGCTATTAGTGGCTTTGGAGTGACTCTTTGTTGCATGTTGAGGGATAGTTATATGATCCAGTTATGTTATTATTGTCGAGAGAACTTGCACTAGTGAAAGTATGAACCCTATGCCTTGTTTCCTACCATTGCAATACCGTTTGTGCTCACTTTTATCATTAGTTACCTTGCTTTTTTATATTTTAAGATTACAAATACCTATATCTACCATCCATATTGCACTTGTATCACCATCTCTTCGCTGAACTAGTGCACCTACAATTTAACATTGTATTGGGTGTGTTGGGGACACAAGAGACTTTTTGTTATTTGGTTGCAATGTTGTTTGAGAGAGACCATCTTCATCCTACGCCTCCCACGGATTGATAAACCTTAGGTCATCCACTTGAGAGCAATTTTCTACTGTCCTACAAACCTCTGCACTTGGAGGCCCAACAACGTCTACAAGAAGAAGGTTGTGTAGTAGACATCACGCGGCGGCGCTTCCGATTATGGAAGATATCGGCCTGCCGAGAAGGTGCGCGAGAGGCCTAGGCAATGGTAAAAACTTGGTATACCAAGCTCGACCCTAATAACATGGCCCAGGTCGGACCTGTAGGGTCAAATGGAGAAGAAATTCCCGTTAGTTTGGTATATGACCAGGTACAAGTAGCCGCCAAGTATTCCCAACAGGATTGTAGGCTAGATAGCCTGTTGGATGGCATAGAGGAAGAAATGTTTGAGTCTAAGTGACTATGTACTTCATTTGACAAATTATGTCTCTAGCTGAATTGTAAAATGATTGTCATGGCAGACCTTTTCACTTCAACCTCTGGACCCGAAGGTGCAGAGTGCTTCCGAATACCCGCTCGGTAATGTAGACCAGGGTATGCGTGGAACCAGGCGTATGGGTCATATTTGCTTGAACAGACGAGTATCTGGCTAGTTATGTTATATTACGTTTTGATCATAAGAAACATCTTCCACGGAGAATAGTTCCGTTAAGGGTTCCTTTCCCTAGGTAAGCATGCATTAATGTGCATGTCTGAACTGTGTTTGGAAAAACCACAGCATATATAACATCTAGGGGTTCATAATGTGACAAGTAAAAACATGTTTAGTCCGCCGACCAAATATTCCCTTAAGAACACTAGCTTTCAGCTTCACCCAATCTGAGGTACACATCCGGATGACCCGGCAGTAACAATCGCAGAGGTTCTCCCTTTATGCCCTAGCGGAACTAACGGGAACGTAGGGCATAAGCACAGGAGCCAGGCAACCCAGCTTGGCCAAAACTTAAGTCATATCGATGCATATAATGGCGAAGAAAAGGTACATACATGGAAAAGACACATATGTGGTGAGCTTGATGCTCGAAAAATGATAATAATAAGCTTTTGTACAAGAAGCCCCCAGGTATAATTGACATACATATTAAGAATTGTATGTGTCGTAGGTTTACGGTTTAGCTGTACATGAGCTTTACAGCTTAAAAGATAAAAGTGAAAAGAGAGAAAAATAAATAATGGAAACAAAAAAGGGAAAAAGGAGACGAATGAAGAGTTCGGCGCTAGGCATAGAATCTTTGGAGTATGGCCGTGTTCCATGGGTTCGGCTCCAGGCAGTTGTCTGATGCATCACGCAGGTGGTACGCTCCTCCGGTGAGAACTTCGTCAATGATGAAGGGACCCTCCCACTTGGGATTGAGTTTGTCCTGTTTCTTCTCCAGCAAGCGTACAACAAGTTCACCAATATTATATGTCTTGGCACATACTTCTCTGCTTTGATACCTATGGGCCTGCTGTTGATAAAATGTGGAATGGGCTTTCGCAACGTCGCGCTCCTCCTCCAGGGCGTCTAAGCTGTCGTGCCGATCAAGCTCGGCCTCTCTCTCTTCATACATGCACACTCGAGGTGAGTCATGAATAATGTCGCAGGGTAACACAGCCTCCGGCGTTTTTGAGCCCGAAAGGCATAGTGTTGAAGTAGAAAGGCCCGTATGGGGTGATAAATGCCGTTGTGGCCTGATCGGACTCCTTCATCTTGATTTGATGGTATCCGGAGTATGCGTCGAGGAAACACAATGAGTCGTGTCCTGCGGTAGCATCGGTAACCTGATCGATGCGGGGGAGGGGAAAGGGATCCTTAGGGCAGGCATTGTTAAGGTCTTTGAAATCGATAGATAGGCGCCAGGATTTATCCTTCTTTGGTACCATTTCTAGGTTTGCTAGCCAGTCCGGGTGTTTTATCTATCTGATGAATCCGGCTTTGAGTAACTTGGCTAGATCCTCTCCCATGGCTTGTCGTTTAGGTTCGGAGAAGCGCCATAATGTTTGCTTGACCGGCTTATATCCCTTCAGTATGTTTAGGCTGTGTTCGGCCAACCTGTGTGGGATCCCTGGCATATCAGAAGGGTGCCAGGCGAATATGTCCCACTTTTCGCGTAGGAACGCCCGTAGTGCGGCGTCGACCTTGGGGTCCAGCTGTGCCCCGATGGATGTTGTCTTTGTGGAGTATGTTGGGTGCACTTGGAATTTGACTATTTCGTCTGCTGGTTTAAAGGAGGTGGATTTGGCTCGCTTATCGAGTATCACGTCATCCCTATCCACCGTGGAGCGCAGCATGGTTAACTCTTCGGCCGTGAGGGCTTCAGACAATGCCTCGAGGGCCAAAGCGGCGGTTTTGTTTTCGGCGCGGAGTGCTACGTCCGGATCACTGGCAAGGGTGATGATTCCATTGGGCCCGGGCATCTTGAGCTTCATGTACCCATAATGGGGTATAGCTTGGAAGCTTGCAAATGCATCTCGTCCTAACAAGGTGTGATATCCACTATTGAAAGGGGCCACTTGGAAGGTTATTTCTTCGGACCGATAATTCTCCGGCGTGTTGAATACCACATCGAGTGTGATTTCTCCCACACATCGCGCCACCCAACTAGGAATAATTCCTCAGAAGATCGTGCTACTTTGCTCAATGTGGCTCCTGTGTATTTACATTTTGTTGAGAATTTCCTTGTAAATGATGTTTAGTCCACTGCCGCCGTCCATGAGCACTTTGGTAAGCCGAAAGTCGTCCACAATCGGACTAAGGACCAATGTGGCTGGTGCCTGGACTGTTCTGAACTTTGGTTCGTCACTGGCATTAAAAGTTATGGCCATGTCATTCCAGGGGTTTATTGCTGCAACTTGGCAGACTTCGGCGAGGCCACGGAGTGCCCTTTTGCGCCTATTGTTTGAGGTGAAGGTCTTGAAGGCTGTCAATACTGTAGGGTTGTTGTCTTCCGTGGGATGTTGCTCTGCGGTATTTTTGGTGAGGAGAACCTCACCGCTCTTGGCCACCTGCCGGAGTATCAAACATGCTCTAAGGCTATGGGTTGGTACGGTATACGGTGTTGTGCGTATTTTGCATGGCCTATCGAGCCATCCCTCCAGAATGGTTCCGTGCCCCGTAACGGGCTTTGATTTTTTTGTTATTGGATCAGGCGACCGACGAGGGTGCATCCTTTTTGTACGGATGAGGGATTTAGTGGAAACCGGAGGCTCCCAAGAGGCTGCCTGAGTTTCCCAGGCGCTTTCCATTCCGCAGTACTTTTGTACTATTGTTGCCAAGTCAACAAAGTGTGATACTTGACAGCGGTTGATTGCATTGAGGATTCCCTTGTCCATGCAATTTTTGCAGAATAATGAGATTGTGTCTTCATCGCGGTAGTCTTTGATCTTGTCCTTGACAAGGAGGAATCTGGCCCAAAAGTGATGGACCGTTTCCTGGGACTGTTGTCTGATGTGGGTAAGATCGCTTGTATCTGGGTGGGCGGGTGGATTTAAGTCCGAACCTTGACCCAATCTGGGATCCAGAGTTTGAGAAATTTCCGAGCTAGGCCCATAGTCCGACTCTAGGTTCGGAATACGAGGTGTGTCCGCCCGAGGGCGGGTATCCCGCTTTAGGAGCTCAGAAATCTGAACATAGTTCGTCCTCAATATAGAGGAAAACTCGTTGCATTGCTCCTCCACTACCGCCATCTGATGGGTGATCGGTGGAGACTCAATTTCGCTTTGATCGGGTTTAAGCCCAATCTGATCATAGTCTGTAGCGACTCCCAAGGCGGCGATGCGATCCAGGAGTTCGTTTAAAGATGACAACTCCATCGGATCCATCTGTTCGGAGTGTTCCGAGCTGATGCGGAGGCGATTTTCAATGACCGAGAAGTCATCGTCAGCGCGACGGCCGAACGGGTGGTCATAATAAAGCCGCCCAGCCAGAGGGTTTGGCCTGAGGCCAGGGATCCTCCGAAGGTGATGTTGTCTTTGATAACAAGGCAAGCCATCAAGCCTGTCTTCGACGTCACAGTGTAACTCTCAATGAAAGCACCAATGTCGGTGTCAAAACTGGTGGATCTCGGGTAGGGGGTCCCTAGCTCTGCGTCTAAGGCTAATGGTAACAAGAGGCGGGGGACACAACGTTTACCCAGGTTTGGGCCCTCTCTATGGAGGTAATACCCTACTTCCTTCTTGATTGATCTTGATGAATATGAGTATTACAAGAGTTGATCTACCACGAGATCGTAATGGCTAAACCCTAGAAGCCTAGCCTATGAGATGATGATTCTTGATCTATGGACCCTCCGGTTTATATAGACACCGGAGGGTCCTAGGGTTACACAAAGTTGGTTACAGAGAAAGGAATCTACATATCCAAATCACCAAGCTTGCCTCCACGCAAAGGAGAGTCCCAACCGGACACGAGATGAAGTCTTCTATCTTGTATCTTCATAGTCCAACAGTCCGGCCAAAGTACATAGTCCGGCTGTCCGAGGACCCCTCAATCTAGGACTCCCTCAGGGGGTGATGGTAGTATCTGTGTGAATAAAAACACGGTCTTCAGAAAAGATCGTGCTATCTGTCGATGCTGATAGAACCACGGTTGTACTTGCCCAAGAACCAGCCCCACCACACATAACCCAGACTCATGCAGATTGTACCCCTACCCAGTTGGACAGAGAACCAGCTACACCCCTTCTAACCCCAACCCCAGCAGATAGTAACCCAGTTCCAGTTGACACAACACCGTCTCCACCATAGACCACTCAAACACGAGCAGTTAGTAAGGCAACTGTAGTGCCCGAAGCATGAGGACCACCACTCCGAACCCCAAGTCAACGCTTAAAGTAGAAGAAGAATTGTTCTCAGGTTAGGTTCCATAGGTATGGTTCATACTACTTTGCTCTTGCATCACTGTATTTACTCATACCAACTAATTTCAAATTTCAAGGATGCAACTGAAACTCCAGTGGCGCAATAGGTATCTTTTAAACCTGTTTCTTTAACGTGTTTGCTGTTGTAACTTGCTCTATGTTGATTTCAGTTTCAATTGAATAAACAGTTATGTTCTCATGCCATGCACGTTACAAGTGTTGTTATTGTTGTGTAGTTTCCCCCACTTATATTCTTTCTATGTTGTTTTGTCTTAAATAGATATGATTCAAACTGTATCTATCTTGATTTGGCAAAATAAACTAGAATTGTATAGACCTTACAGTGACCATACTACATAGATATATGTTTGTTTCATGTTGTTATCATGTCCACATTACTACTGAACTGGTTTACCAAAATGAGTTTCATATACTACATTGTAAACCTGTGAAGTGTTTGTTTTTTCCCTTTTAGAACGCGAATAAAATATTGGAGAAGAGTACCCCATTATGCAATGGTAAAGGAAGTAATGCAGATAAGGTTCAAGATAGTGAGACATCCCTGTTGGTCTCCAGGAAAGCTGATAAAAACTATATTGAAGAACTAAGACAACCCCAAAGTCCTGTCTTTATGTAGTGTTCGAGTTACTGGCTACTACTGCTGGCACCAGCTTTTCAAACTCATTGCCTGAATCAGTTCGGCTTCTTGAGTCTCAACTTCAAGTTGAAAGACATCGATCAGATGTTATGCTACAGGAAGCCAAAGGACTGAGGAAGTCCCTGCAGAATTCAGGTGCATACTTTCTGGTGCAACAGCAAGTGCTGGAGGATTTAAGCGCCAAACAAGAGAAAGTAATAAGATTGCTAAGCATCTTGCCAGCATTATGGGTACCCAGGATATTGTTTCTTGAGCTCTTCTGAAGTGGTTTCAGTTCTGGACTTGTTTTGCTACGGCATTTATTTGCACTGGTCGCCAACTTTGACAACCAGTGTATATGATATGATGCTTTGTTCCCTATATTTGCACTGGTGGCAAACTTTGATGCCTAGTGGATGTAATATGCGTAATAGCCGTGATAGCCTAGCGTAAGTTGCTTGATTATTTATTTCTTATTGTCTTGTTTATTTGTTTGCTTGTAGCCAGTGCAATTCTTTTTTCGCGGTTTGCTAGTGGTCGCAATAACCTATTTTTTAAAACTAGGCCACAATAACCATGGGCTACATATTTACTATAGTTACCATGGGCCTCCTACGGGCCGTAGAAACAATGGGCCTTCTAAGGGCCGTAGAAACAATGGGCTTTCTACGGGTCTTAGAAACAATGTGCCTTCTACAAGCCGTAGACACAATGTGCCTTCTACGGGCCGTATCATCAATGGGCCTTCTACGGGTCGTATGATCGATTGGCCAAACATGGGCCAATAATAGACCGCATTATGGCCATAAACGGGCTAGAGTTGGAATCTTCCGTTCATGGGATGACCATAACGGGCCGTCATTAATCGGTCGTATTTGATGACCCTATGAAAACGGCCCAATGTATTAACGGGCCAAAAACGAGCCGACTGTAACCACGGGCTGAATTTGGCCCACAAGCAGACAGTAATGGTTCGTAAGTAAACGAATGCAGGAAATGACCCCAAGAATAAATGGGCCCTGAGAAGGCCTAAAAGATAACATGGGCTCGAAACGGCCCAATGGAATAATGGGCCGTTAATGGGTATAAAGTGATACATTGTTCATTACAGGCCAGTTTCACCATGGGCCATTAATGGGCCAAGAGTTACAAAGGTCCTCATATGGGCCGAAAGACATCATGGGCCATACATGAGCCAGAAGTTAAAAATGGGCTGGAATCATATCGGACGCCCTAGATGACGCTACTGGGCCTAATTCGGATAGGTCGTAACGGGCCCTGGGTTAGCGGGATGTAAATGGGCTATATGCGAACATGTCGTTAACAGGCTTTCCGTGGGCCGGCCAGCCACCTTCTGACCAAGTCAAACGGGCCAGCCTTTTCACAGTAATGGGCCTCTGTTGGGTCGTGCCACGTGTCGACGTATCATAGGCGCCTTCGGTCCAATGAGTGGATGACATCTGTCCCAACAGTAAGCCGACACGTGTTTCCTCTAGCCAATGATGATATTACACGTGGAAAATCCCCATTGGTCGGGGCTGTTAACGGGTTATCGGATCCAAAACTGGACCCGATAACTTAACGGCGAGCCGTTACGGTGGATGCCACGTGTCGGTCACCCTTGACAAAAGTACTTCTATGACGCGCGATTTATCATCATGGAAGTGGACACTTCCGTGATGATAATTTTGGTAATGTCATAGGACACTTCTACGACAACACAGGTATGACTATCTTGATTCAGTCATAAAATCATCACGGATGTACATGTATGACAGAAAATGTGACCTACTGTGACAAACATGTATCATCACGGAAGTGTATTTTTTGTAGTGTTGCACTGAACTGTATGCCCTACATCACACACGGAACTAAAACCTGAATCGTGTTTTATGCATCCGTCATCGCAAACGTTTTGCACCCTTTTTGACAAGTTTTTTACACCGCCGTTTGCGATTAATGCATCGCACATAGTTTCGTCAAAGGGTCTCTGATCGTAGTGTCACGTTAGCAGCATCCTGCAGTAGTGGTACTTGGGACGGGGATGATCCCCTACAAGTGTGGGTCGTCGGATCATAACATCTTCAACATGGTGTTGATGAAAGATTTTAATTCTAAAAAGAATCAGACCAACAAAAATAGTTTGACACACCAATGTAAACTAATCATATCCAAATAGATCGAATCTGCGAGGTCGGAAAACTCGCTAACCTCATGGCACCGCCAAAAGAACACGAGTAAATTTATTCTCACAAAATAAGATGAACAATAGACGATGACAATGATGAAGAACGTAAAACTCTTGAAGATGTGAGGTCCCCACCTCTCAGTGCCAAGATGGCAGGAGAAGGCGACCGGACCAAAAATTCCCTTGCGGCGGCGGCTGCAACCCTAACGAAACCATCGGCAGTCACCTACAGCTCAGTCGCTAGCCTGTGGGATGGCTAGCCCATTAGCGCACACCACCTATACTTGCCTATAGCTCGATCGCTAGCTCCCATAGCCTAGTATGATTTTGTTTTTCCTTTTCTTTTCTTTTTCCACTATGTATGGTTTGAAAAAGGTTCATCAATTTGAAAAAATATGGCATGTGCTACGCGTCAGCTCGTTGATCATTTGGGAAGGTCGATTTGGTCGCAAACTGTTGGATCGATATGATTGAGTGGTCTAGCATCGTGGCTCCCCTTACAACATAGCGCATGTAGGGATGGCAATGAGTAGGGTAGGGGCAGGTACAACCTCCATCGGCCCAAACCCGTACCCACAGAAACTTTCTATACCCACCCACTTCAATCATCATGGGCATAAATTGGCACCCATGCCCATACCCATCAGGTATCCTATACCCAATGGGTATCCAGTGGGTACAATATATAGCATTTAAAATTTTAGAAGGTATAGAAATGAGTTTAAATTTCAAGTGATGATGGGCAAGTAGTATAGCATTGACGCTGCCTCCTATGATGGGTGACCTCTTGGAGGCATCAAGTGAGCATGTTTGGCTATTGGTGGAAGCTTGGTGTAGTGGGAGATGGTGTGGGGAATGGGGGATCTCTAGATCAAGAGATGGACAGGAATCCCGTAGAGAAGAGTCAAGATTTTGCCTTTTTGAGGAGCCACATAGGACATAGGAGGAGTGGCGAGCATGTAATTACGGGCCTATGAGCTATGGTTGATTTAAGGAATCGGGACTTAGGATGGTCCATAGGAGTTGGATGTTGACCCCACATAGCAATGGAGTTATTTTCATTTATTAACTTTTTCCGGGTATCCATTGGTTTACGCATGGGCATAATTTCATACCCATACCCTACCCATATATTTTGCGGGTATGGATACCCATTATCCATGGGTAAACAATCTCTCCAAATCTTGCCCATGCCCATTGTTTTGGGGTAAGCTACCTGCGGGTACCCGTACCCATGGGCAAAATTGACATCCCTACACATGCTGCAATGCTTCTTTACAACACAACGCTTTTTGTGAAGACTGTTAGAACACAACACATATTGTGAAGCCCTTTGCGAGATTCACACATTGTGAAGCCTTTTTCCATAACCTAATGACTGCCTTTTCCCATCAAGCACAACGATGTCAGTTGTGGTTGGTGTTGCGTGGTCTCTCTGAATTTCAAAAACCATCATGCAGAAACACGTGCATTGAATGTGATGATGTCAGTGGTTTGTAGTAGCTCAATTGTGATTCATATAACAAAGAAGTCGTCGTTGTTAGCGGTGGGAGCGGTTTGCCCGCCAGTTGCAACATTTTATGGTTGTTGCAAACAGAGATTTGAGGTAGTGGTTGCAGAGGCTTGTAGCGCAATGGCCGAATGACTTGTTGGAATATGCCCTAGAGGTAATAACAATTGTATTGTTTATTTTCACATTTATAATTAGGTGTTTATACTCTATGTTATAACTGTTATGGTTCTTGAATATGTGATTCATAGGAAAACACATAAGCACGTGTAGAGTTATAACGATAAAACCTAATTCCTAGTCTCACCTCTAGGACTAGCTCAAGTGTTACATGATGATTATGTTTTCCTAATCATGGTCATAAGTTAAGTGTAACAAGGATGCAACAACTTTGAGAGTATGATGTTAGAAGAACGATCATATTGAATTGACTCACTTGTTTTTTAGGCTTAGAGATGTTATCGTCGCAAGTCTATAGTCTATAACACAGAGTGTTAACATATTCTCGGTTCCTTAGACCATGAGAGTATTGAGTCCCTCCATGTTGGACAATACACTTTGGGGTTGCTCCAACATCACATGTAACTCGGTGACATTGTTGGGGAACGTAGTAACAATTCAAATTTTTCCTACGTGTCACCAAGATCAATCTAGGAGATGCTAGCAATGAGAGAGAGAGGGAGTGCATCCTCATACCCTTGAAGATCGCTAAGTGGAAGCGTTACAAGAACGCGGTTGATGGAGTCATACTCGCGACGATTAAAATCGCGGAAGATCCGATCTAGCACCAAACGGACGGCGCCTCCGCATTCAATACACGTACAACCCGGGGATGTCTCCTCCTTGATCCAGCAAGGGGAGAGGAGAAGCTGAGGGAGAGCTCCATCAGCACGACATCGTGGTGGTGGAGCTTGCGATTTTCCTGCAGGGCTTCGCCAAGCTCTATGGAGGAGGAGGTGTTGGAGGAGGGAGGGACTACACCAGGGGAAGGGCGTGGCAGCCCTCCCACCGCCCACTATTTATAGGGGAAGGTGGAAGGGGGCCGTCCCCTTTAGATCCCATCTACAAGGGGGGGGCACCGACCAAGGGGGAACTTGGCCCCCAAGTTTGATGGGAGGCGGCCCCACCCCCTAGGGTTTCCAACCCTAGGAGCCTTGGGCCCTTGGGGGTGCATCAGCCCACTAGGGGGATGGTTCCCACCCTTGTTCAGCCCATTAAGTCCCCCGGGGCAGGTGGCCCCACCCGATGGACCCCCGGACACCTTTCGGCGGTCCCGATATAATATCGATTACCCCCGAAACTATTCCGGTGACTCAAACTGGACTTCCCATATATAAATCTTTACCTCCGGACCATTCCGAAACTCCTTGTGACATCCGCGATCTCATCCAGGACTCCGAACAATCTTCGGTAACCACATACAATTTCCTATAACAACTCTAGCGTCACCAAACCTTAAGTGTGTAGACCCTACGGGTTCGGGAACCATGCACACATCACCGAGACATCTCTCCGGCCAATAACCAACAGCGGGATCTGGATACCCATGTTGGGTCCCACAGGTTCCACGATGATCTCATCGGATGAACCACGATGTCGGGGATTCAATCAATCCCGTATACAATTCCCTTTGTCCACCGGAATGTTACTTTCCCGAGATTCGATCGTCACTATCCGCATACCTCATTCAATCTCGTTACCAGCAAGTCTCTTTACTCATGCCATAATGCATGATCCCGTGACTAACTCCTTAGTCACATTGAGATCATTATGATGATGCATTACCGAGTGGGCCCAGAGATACCTCTCCATCATACGAAGTGACAAATCCCAGTCTCGATTCGTGCCAACCCAATAGACACTTTCGGAGATACCTGTAGTGCACCTTTATAGCCACCCAGTTACCTTGTGATGTTTGGTACACCCAAAGCATTCCTACGGTATCCGGGATTGCACAATCTCATGGTCTAAGGAAATGATGCTTGACATTAGAAAAAGCTCTTAGCAAACGAACTACACGATCTTGTGCTATGCTTAGGATTGGGTCTTGTCCATCACATCATTCTCCTAATGATGTGTGACATCCTCGTTTTTGCCTTCTCTCTTTTTCCGAACTTTCACTTGCCTTTGCTTTGGATTTGGTGGTTTGGATCAATTCAAATGGACTTCAACACTTGGGCATACCCTTGAATTTCACCCAAGTTACCCATCCACCTACAACTAACCTTCTCTTCTCTAAATAACCCCAGCAAAAACCTAATGGATATTTTTAAAAGAAAAATATTCATTTTTCTCCCTGAAAACACTTTAGAGAAGAAAGCTCCAAAGCAACCCCTAGATTTCTTGCTCCAAAAATCCTATATAAATTCACAAATATTCTTTGAACCCTAGGGCACCTTCCTAAGCAAAAATATTACATAACTTTTTGTAATATTTTTGATATAGAAAATTATTTATGTTCTGGACAGAATGATCACTTTGTACAGCAAGTATATTTTTGCTTGATCTTTTGGGGCTGATCTTTTCTGAGCTTGATTACCTTCCTAAGAGATCACCAAACCCATAGCATAGCCCTTAGCTCTCACTAGATTTCTCTAGTTAAGCTCACGAGTTTCTGTCCAAAAACTTGCCAGGAAGATAGCCACTCCCATAGTGCACCTGTGACTCAACCAAGCGTGCATAACAACTAAAACTACTAAGGACTAGCTACTAGAGATGTTGTTTGGGCTTAGCTCAGCCTGATGCCATAGTTCACGCGGTGACCACATTTGTCCAAGGTGGCTGGCATGCATCCGACGCGCCCTGCATTGGGCCAACGCCTTTGTTTCACGCGTGCTCACTGCCCTCGCTGCAAAATCGTGCCAAACCATGCCACCATCTTCATTTGAGCCTCCTTAAATGCACCCTGGCGCATGCTGACATTGGAGCTCGCAGCAGTGAGCACGAGCACGGCACGGCCAACGCAACAGTGCGCTTGTGCCCCTGTGCTCGTCGCGTACCGCGCTCTTGTGCTCATCGCAGCTCGCCCACAGCTCCCGCGTGACCTCCGGCGCCTTCCCCCTCTCTCACTTACGCCATTCATCGCCGGGTGAGGCTCCAGAGAACTCCGGCAAGCTCTCGATCCCTGCCTCGGCCTCGGCTATAAGTAGAGCCCCCCCCCCCCCGAGCTCGTTCTCCTCCTCACACACAGCCATCACACCTCCACACACCCGTAAAGCGGCACAGCCCGGCTAGGCAGGCCTCTGGCCGCTGTCCCCGTCCCGAGCTCGCCGGCGAACCCCCTCCTCTGCCCCCACCCGCTCTAGAGCAGCTCGAGCTCAGCTAACCCCTCCGGCGTGTTCGTGGTGATCCAATGGTGCGTGTTGGTGCTGTTGCAGCTGCTGGACTAGCCCTGCATCACTGGAACCACCACCTCCAACGAGCTCCGTCTGCTGCCACCGCTGGAGAGCTTCATTTAGACCCCATCCGGCCACCCCTAGCCATGCTACAGCTACGGGCAGGTGCGTCTCCACCTCCTCTACAATCATATCCCTCCAGATCTCGTCGCCAGACACTCCTCGCCGGAGAAAGCGCCACTGCCGCACCGCCCGCCTTTGTTTCTCTCTCTCTCCCCCTCTGGCCTGACAGCGTGGGCCTGCTGTCAGCCACTGAGGCCATGCCCGAAGTGGTATGAGTGGTGGCGCCCTGGCGTTTTACGCCTTCGACGTCACCCCCCCCCCCTGAGTGTTTATTGTAATTCAAATATAGCTCAAATTTGACGAGAATTTTGACTAGCTATAACTTTTATTCTACAAGTCCAAATGAGTTGATTCTTTTTGCATTCTGTTCTTACTGGAAAATCCTAGGAGCACACCCAAGATGGGGTTTTTCTTTGCTTCCTAGAATTTCTGGTAATTTTGAGAAGTGTTCTTGATATTTTCTTTTTGTCATTTGGATTATTTTCAGAAGGTGAAGCTTGTCTTGAAGGCATACAGGAGGAGTGTGAAACTCCTCTGCACTAAGGCAAGCCACAACAACATGATCATGGTGTCTTTGCAATATCCATGATTTTCTACTTGAATTTATATGATATTCATTGCATATAGTATTAAAAATAAATGATGATTGTGCTATTTAGTTTGTTATTATCAAAATGCTTAGTTAACAGAGAAGAAATGCTTGAACCAGTGGGTATAGCTTGAGTAGTTGATCTAAGTAAAATTTGTCATGACTATGGTGTTATGAGCATGAGTATTATTTTTGCTATATGAAAAATGAGTTTTATTTGATAAAAACCAACTAAAGTAATAAGTAGAAATAACCAGTAAGAAAGGACCAGAAGTGTTGCAACTTGAGTTTGTGCAAGTAGAACTTTGAATAAGGTTGATCTGGTATTGTTAAGGTGATATATGATGCATGGTACATGGTTGCATGAGCATGGCATATTGTGACTTGGGCATTTTTATTTTCAAGTTAAACCTGATGATAATTGAAGTTGAACTTAAAATTTGGTTGGGTCATGGTGCCACTAAATCGGGCAGCCGAGTGCAACCACATTTGCCTTAGTATGGGGAGGCCATAGTCGTTCTGTTGTCATGCCTCTTGTTGGTACCTCCACCTAGGGAAGGTTATGGGCGTGCGTTACCCTGGCCTGGTAAGCAGACATAACCTTGTGGGCCTGTTGTTGTTATTGGTACCGGATCCCCGTTTGGGACTATTTATTTACCACGACGGTGGTAGTTGCTTCTGGTAGGCGGGGTCACCCAGGACTAGTCCCAGAGGGGACTTGGTCGGAGTGAACGTAAGAGTGTTATGGCAATGGGAGGGTTTTCTCGTAATACCATTGGTTCACTCAAATGGGAGTGCGAGGCCAGGGATTCCGTGGTGTGGGTAAAGTGTGCTATGTCTGCAGAGTGTATTAAACTATCGATAGCCGCGCCCATGGATAAGGGCCCAGTTCATAAGTAAGTCACACCATGGGTCAACTTTCATAAATAATATTGCACACTAGGAAATTGTCTTGCACTGTTGAGTTATGATGATGTCAGTAAGACTGACGATGGTGGTATAGTTCGTGATCCAGAAATGATCATGGTTTGGGTTATGAAGTAACCTGTGGAACCAAGAGTGGTTCGTGAGTGGTTCGTCGTGATCACTGTTCAGTTGCGAGGCAACCTGTTGGTAAGAGAGTCCGAGTGACTCGATGCACAAGTTTGGTCACTGCATGAGTAGCATGTTGATATTTGCATTTAACTAGTTTAAATGTCATGATGTTGTTTGTCATTATGGTTTGGCTTGTTGCGAGCTTGCAAGTACATTTAATGTACTGACCTGGCATGTTATGCTAGCTTTCAGGAAAGTCTAACTGGATCGGAGTGCTGCCGTGTCTAGCCCGTGTCCACATCGGTGTCTGTGTGCTATGGAGTCCCGCTATGTTGTTGTTCTGCTGCCGTGTAGACTTCGTGCTCGAGGCCCCCTTTATGTTCACTAAATAATGTACATATTGTGCAGCCGCACCGAGTGTGCCGCTTGGCCTCGCTACATGATGTAATGTAACTCTTATGCTTCCGCTAGCTTCGATAAAGCGGTGATTTCTGTACCAAGATGTTGTGTGTTGCCAGAGGACGTGATCTTTGGGTTGGCAATGCAAGGTAAACCGGTCGCTCTGAGCTGAGATGCCACAACACTTGGTATCAGAGCCGCGCTGACTGTAGGACATGCTAGACCCCGACACGTGAAATAAACGTTAGCTAGATGTCGGTTGAGTGCCGTTAGAATTTGCATCTGGATGCTACCCTGCATTGCATGCATTTGACTTATTGTTCTTTCTAACATGTTAATGGTTGTGAGTGTAGATGGCTCCGGTGTTGTATCCATGTCAGTTGCAGCTAATGCCCTACACTTCCCCGCATCTCCTCCGTAGCGAATGGCATCGACTGTACCCTCATGGTGATGACCCAGCATATCGGGTGTACTGGGAGCGTCTAGCCGACTCCGTGTATGAGTATCATGTCGTGGTTACTTTGTGCACCAGTTCGTCAAATGGTTCCTACGCTCGTACCTCTCGGAGCGGTTATGCATCCACCGCCGCTCGGACCGTCCAGTATGCTGCATTTGAGATTCTTGTTGAGTTACGCTATGCTGAGGCTCAGATGCAGAACCACTCAGGTTTTCGTTTCTACCCATCCCTGCACGATGATGGTCGTGCTCGCTTTCATTCCATTGATCCGGCGTCTAATAGTGACACTAGCCATATTTCTTGATATATCACTGCTAGTTATCTTCTGATTCACGAGTTGGCTCGAGAGCTGAATCGTGCTCGTTCTGCTTTAGCCGCCGCTAGATCCTACCCTACTCCACCTTCTATGGTATTTACTCCTTATATTGTGCCCAATTCTAGCTCGCTTGTTTCTCCGGTTACCCCCATGACTAGCTCGGGCACCTTGCAGGTGAACCCACATAGTGCTCCTGCTGAGTGGGCATCTCTTCTTGCTACCCCCGCAGCTCCCATGATCCCTTCTCGTTCCGCACCTGCCCCTGAGGGAGAGCCCCCGAGGCAGCCTCGTCATGTTACCTTTAACCCGGAGGTTTCGGTTCGAGTCCTAAGTTCACGATTTGGGTCTGACTCGGAAGAGGATCCCATAGCACCAGCAGAGCCTTAGAGCGTCTGAGTATCAGCAGTGGTCATGTGATGTACGGATGTAGTTGTATGAGCTATGATGCATGTATGCGAGTAGTTGCACCCATCATAATGTTTACCTTTCATGTATGAGTCTATGTATAATTATGTTGGAACTCTTTATTTGATCGCCTTGTTTTTGGTTCATTTCGCTTTTCTGGGTTTTGTCACTGGCTTTTCTTTCCATGATTGGATGTTTCTCATCTTGGTTGCTCTTATTGGAAAAATAAACAGTAGGATTTCGTGGGGAGGCAGCAGCTCACAAGCTTGTGAGGATGTCCCTGTCCGTCGTTCAGCAAGACAGGCAGGACACTCCCCCGAGCCGTATCCGCAACCACCGCCTCCACCGCCAAATCCACCCTCCACTAAACAAATTATGCGCATGTTTGAGGAAAGGAGAAATAATGATTTGATTGAATTGTTAAAAAGTGTGTAAGCTATGGTTGGACGGAATGGAAACCCAAATGGACATCACTCTAAGCTCTCAGATTTTCAAAGAACTAAGCCTCCCAGTTATAGTCAAGCAATTGACCCTCTGGAAGCATATGATTGGTTGCGAACCATTGATAAGAAACTTGAAATTGCTCGCACTAATGAAGTGGACAAGGTTCCGTTCGCTACACATTATCTTGAAGGAGCCGCTGCTATATGGTGGGATAATGCTAAAGCACTGTGGACTGCGGGAGAAGAGATTACATGGATTAATTTCAAGGACCAATTTCTCAAGTATCGTATTCCAGCTAGTATCATGAAGGTCAAGAAAAGCGAATTTCCTGGTCTCACTCAAGGTAGTATGTCAGTAAATGAATATTTGCACAAGTTCAACCATATGGCCCGTTATTCCCTTTATGATGTGGCCACGGAAGAGAGAAAGATAGATAGATTCCTTGGAGGACTAAACCAGCACCTCAGGAGTGCTCTCTGCATGCTCGACTTCCAGTTTTTCAGTCTCTAATGAACAAGGCTCTCATTGCAAAAAGGGAGTACAAGCCTGTGCACGACAACTGCCCCGCAAATAATGACCGCAAGCACAAATTTGAGCCAAAGAAAGACGGGCAGCCTATTTAAAAGGCTTGTACCTGGCAATAGCCCCAAGTGGAATATAAACCAAATTTGCGGCAGAATGTGAACAAGACCACTACTCAAGTCAAGAATGTTGTGACCAGTCCAATGCATGAAGAGCGTTAGCGCAACAACGCATGTTTTAGTTGTGGCCTGACCAGACATTATGCTCGACAGTGTCCCAAGAAGTCAAACGCTCCATTCGACCACAAGTCAATCACATGGGGCTCATAGAAGGTCAAGTTAATAATATCTCCGTAGAAGAAGCCCTAGAAAACCCCGAAGTCGTCATTGGTATGTTTCTCGCTAATAACATACCTGCAATAATTTTATTTGACTCTGGGGCTACCCACCTCTTTTATTTCTTGGAGTTTTGTTGCCCAAAACAAATTTTCTTGCTCGCTTTTGGGGAAAAGTATGCTGGTTCAATCCCCGGGCTCCTTGATCAAAAGCCACCTGGTCTGCCAAAATTTGGAGATTGATATCAAGGGAGTCTGTTTTCCAACCACTGTGATAGTCATCGAGTTTGACAAGTTGGATGTTATTTTGGGAATGAACTGATTGACTCAGTATCAAGTGTGCATAAATTGTGCGACCCGAGAAGTCAATCTGACAAATCAGGAAGGCAAAACCATAAAGTTTTATGCCCTTAAAGGCATACCCAAAAGGGAGATGGTCTTCACTGCAGTAGCTCAAGAATTGGATCTGATTCATGTGGTCAGTGAATTTCCTGATGTATTCCCTGAAGAATTACCTGGAATGCCACCAGACAGGGAGCTTGAATTTGCAATTGATCTTGTACCCGGGACTGCACCGTTGTACAAAAAGAATTATCGAATGCCATCCTCCAAACTCGTGGAATTAAAGAAGCAGTTGGATGACATGCTGCAAAAAGCATACATCCGCCCAAGTTCTTCACCATGGGTATCACCTGCAATATTTGTGGACAAGAAAGAAAGGGGGTCTCAGAATGTGTGTGGACTACCGTCAGTTGAACGATGTCACCATCAAGAACAAATACCACTACCAAGGATTGATGATTTATTCAATCAGCTCAGTGGTGCAAAGGTATTTTCCAAGATTGATTTAAGGACCGGATATCATCAACTAAAGATCAAGAAGGAAGATATTCCTAAGACTGCGTTCACTACTCATTGCGGTCTTTACGAATATACGGTGATGTCCTTCAGTCTCACAAATGCCCCCGCCTTTTTCATGCATATGATGAATAAGGTGTTCATGGAATTCTTGGATAAGTTTGTGGTGGTCTTCATCGACGATATTCTCATATATTCTAAAAGTAACAAGGAACATAAGGAACACCTCCGCGCAGTTCTACAGAGACTTTGTGACCACCAGTTGTATGCAAAATTCAGCAAGTGTGAGTTTTGGCTCAAACAAGTCGGATTTTTGGGACATGTTCTATCAGTAGAAGGTATTGCGGTGGATCCCAGTAAAGTAAAAGATGTGCTTGATTGGGTAGCACCCACGATAGTATCCGAAGTCAGGAGTTTCCTTGGATTAGCCGAATACTACCGTTGGTTCATTGAAGGATTCTCCAAAATTGCCAAGCCAATGACAAAACTCCTCAAGAAAGACAAGACATTTGAATGGAATGAGGATTGGGAGCAAAGCTTTAGCGAGCTAAAAACCAGGTTGACATCAGCACCAGTCCTGACTCTCCCAGATATTTACCACGGCTTCTATGTGTATTGTGACGCATCCAGAAAAGGCATTGGGTGCGTACTTATGCAAGACGGCAAGGTAGTAGCTTACGCATCTCGCCAGCTATGACCTCATGAAGGAAATTATCCTACACATGATTTATAACTAGTCACAGTTGTGCACTCTCTAAAGATTTGGAGACATTATCTCATTGGGAAGACATGTCATATATTCACCGACCATAAAATTCTCAAATATATCATTACTCAGCCAGACTTAAACCTTCGATAGTGAAGATGGCTGGAGATGGTCAAGGACTATGATCTAGGAATAAATTACCATCCGGGAAAGGCTAACGTAGTCGCTCATGCCCTCAGTAACAAACCTGTCAATTTAAACGTCATGCTAGAGTCTTTGACTTCATAACTCCAGCAAGAGATTGCTCAGCTAAACCTAGTAATTGTTGATGCCGGTCTCGCGAATATTTTGGAAGTAACTCCTACTCTAGAAGAAGAAATCCGCAGGGCACAGGTCAACAGCAAGAGTCTGCAAGCATACTTCCCATGTCTGCGCAAAGGCAAGGCTTGGGATTTCTCTATGAACGCACTGGGTACACTCAGGTTTCGAGGAAGGATATGCATACCTGAGCAAGAAGATTTGAAGAAGAAAATTTTGGCAGAAGCACACGAATCTTCATATTCGATACACCCAGGCAGCACCAAAATGTACGAAGATCTTCGACAGATATTTTGGTGGAATGGAATGAAAAGGGACATCGCATATTTTGTTGCTTGTTGTGACATCTACAACAAAGTAAAGGCGGAACACCAGAAACCCGCAGGACTTCTCCAACCTGTACCTGTCTCACAGTGGAAATGGGATGATCTCTGCATGGATTTTATCACCAGTCTACCCCCAAGACTCACCGAGGCAATGCTGCTATATGGGTCATAGTGGACATGCTGACAAAAGTGGATCACTTTATTCCCATCCACACCACCCTCTGCGCTGATTAACTCGCACAGTTGTACGTATCTCGAATTGTCAGTCTGCATGGAGTGTCAAAAACAATCATTTCTGACCGAGGTTCATTATTTACCTCTGACTTCTGGTCCCGACTCCATCAAGCTTTGGGGACCGCTCTCAAATATAGCACCGCCTATCATCCATAGACAAACGATCAGACCGAGCGAGTGAATCAAATCCTTGAAGATATGTTGTGAGCATGTTCCTTAGCCCATGCACCCAAATGGGAAGATTGCCTGCCATATGCGGAATTCTCATACAACAAGCATAGACAAGTCAGTTTCGAACCAGTCTAAAAATGTCACCCTTTGAAGCATTACACAGTCGTAAGTGTCGCACTCCATTAAATTGGTCTCAAACCGGAGACAGCCGTATCTTCGGTACTGATCTGATATTGAAAGCAGAGAAGCAATTCAAGGAAATTCGGGATAGACTTCAACTGGCTAAGTCATGACAGAAAATTTATTACGACGCCAAGCATAGACAAGTCAGTTTCGAACCCGGTGAACACGTGTATCTCCGAGTCACCCCCATGAAGGGAGTCAAGAGATTTCAGACCCGAGGCAAATTGGCACCAGGATATATTGGCCCGTTCCCGGTTATGACACGAGTTGGCACCGTTGCTTATCAATTGGAATTGCCACCAGAATTGTCGGATGTACACAACGTGTTCCATGTGTCCCAGCTGAGAAGGTGTATTTCACCACCCAAGAAAAGGACTAATATGTCAGAAATTGAGATTGCCAAAGATTTAAATTATAAGGAGAGACTGTTCAGAATATTGGATGAGGCAGAAAGGGTTACACACAGCAAAGTTATCAAATTTTACAAGGTCCAGTGGGAGCATCACATAGAGGAAGAAGCAACTTGGGAAAGAGAGGAATTTTTAAGGACAACCTACCCAGAACTATTTTCCCAAGCAACCGAATCTCGAGGACGAGATTCATCTTAAGTGGGGGAGGTTTGTGACATCCTGGTTTTTTCCTTCTCTCTTTTTCCGGACTTTCAATTGCCTTTGCTTTGGATTTGGTGTTTTGGATCAATTCAAATGGACTTGAACACTTGGGCATACCCATGAATTTCACCCAAGTGACCCATCCACCTATAACTCACCTTCTCTTCTCTGAATAACCCCAGCAAAAACCTAATGGATATTTTTCATAAAAGAAAAATATTCATTTTTCTCCCTGAAAAATCACTTCAGAGAAGAAAGCTCCAAAGCAACCCCTAGATTTCTTGCTCCAAAAATCCTATATAAATTCACAAATATTCTTTGAACCCTAGGGAACCTTCCTAAGCAAAAATATTACATAACTTTTTGTAATATTTTTGCTACAGAAAATCATTTCTGTTCTGGACAGAATGATCACTTTGTATAGCAAGTAGATTTTTGCTTGATCTTTTGGGGCTGATCTTTTCTGAGCTTGATTACCTTCCAAATAGATCACTAAACCCCAAAGCACAGCCCTTAACTCTCACTAGATTTCTCTCAGTTAAGCTCACAAGTTTCTGTCCAGAAACTTGCCAGGAAGATAGCCACTCCCACAATGCACCTGTGACTCAACCAAGCATGCATAACAACTAAAACTACTAAGGACTAGCTGCCAGACATGTTATTTGGGCTTAGCTCAGCCTGATGCCATAGTTCACGCGGTGACCACGTTCGTCCAAGGTGGTTGGCATGCATCCGACGCGCTCTGCATTGCACCAACGCCTCTATTTCGCGCGTGCTCGCTGCCCTCGCTGTAAAATCGTGCCAAACCGCGCCACCATCTTCGTTTGAGCCTCCTTAAATGCACCCTAGCGCTCGCTAATGCTGGATCTCGCCGCAACGAGCCCGGGCACGACGCGGCCAACGCAACAGTGCGCCCGTGCCCCTATGCTCGTTGCATACCGCGCTCTTGTGCTCGTCGCAGCTCGCCTACAGCTCCCGCGTGACCTCCGACACCTTCCCCCTCTCCCACTGACGCCATTCGTCACCGGGTGAGGCTCCAAAGAACTCCGACGAGCTCTCGATCCTCGCCTTGGCCTCGGCTATAAATAGAGACCCCCCCCCCCCCGAGCTCATTCTCCACACACCCGTAAAGCGCCGCAGCCCAGCCGGGCAGGCCTCTGGCCGCCGTCCCTGTCCCAAGCTCGCCGGTGATCCCCCTCCTATGCCCCCACCCACTCCTGAGCAGCTCGAGCTTAGATGGCCCCTCCGGCGTGTTCGTGGTGATCCACTGGTGTGTGCTGGTGTTGTTGGAGCTGCTGGAGTGGCCCTGCGTCACTGGAACCACCACCTCCAACGAGCTCCGCCCACTGCCGCCACTGGATAGCTCCGTTCCGACCCCGTCCGGCCATGCTACGGGTACGGGCAGGTGCGTCTCCACCTCCTCTACAATGCTATCCCTCCAGATCTCATCACCGGGCACTCCTCACCGAAGAAAGCGCCTCCACCGCGCCGCCCGCCTCTGTTTCTCTCTCTCTCCCCCTCTGGCTTGACAGCATGGGCCCGCTGTCAGCCACTCAGGTCACGCTCGAAGCGGTATGAGTGGTGGCGCCCTGGCATTTTACGCCTTCGGCGTCACCCCCCCCCCCCCCCTGAGTTTTTCTTTTAATTCAAATATAGTTCAAATTTGAACAGAACTTTGACTAGCTATAACTTTTATTCTACAAGTCCAAATGAGTTGATTCATTTTGCATTCTGTTCTTACTGGAAAATCCTAGTAGCACGCCCAAGATGGGATTTTTTTATGCCTAGAATTTTTGGTAATTTTCAGAAGTGTTCTTGATATTTTCTTTTTGTCATTTGGATTATTTTCAGAAGGTGAAGCTTGTCTTGAAGGCATCCAGGAGGAGTGTGAAGCTCCTCTGCACTAAGTCAAGCCACGACAACATGATCATGGTGTCTTTGCAATATCCATGATTTTCTACTTGAATTTATATGATATTCATTGCATATAGTATTAAAAATAAATGATGCTTGTGCTATTTAGTTTGTTATGATCAAAATGCTTAGTTAACAGAGAAGAAATGCTTGAACCAGTGGGTATAGCTTGAGTAGTTGATCTAAGTAAAATTTGTCATGACTATGGTGTTATGAACATGAGTATTATTTTTGCTATATGAAAAATGAGTTTTATTTGATAAAAATCAACTAAAGTAATGAGTAGAAATAACCAGTAAGAAAGGACCATAAGTGTTGCAAGTTGAGTTTGTGCAAGTAGAACTTTGAATAAGGTTGATCTGGTATTGTTAAGGTGATATATGATGCATGGTACATGGTTGCATGAGCATGGCATATTGTGACTCGGGCATTTTTATTTTCAAGTTAAACCTGGTGATAATTGAACTTGAGCGGGTCATGGTGCCACTGAATCGGGTTGCCGAGTGCACCCACATTTGCCTTAGTATGGGGAGGCCATAGTCGTTCCGTTGTCATGCCTCTTGTCGGTACCTCCAACTAGGGAAGGTTATGGGCGTGCGTTACCCTGGCCCGATAAGCAGGCATTGGACCCGTTGTTGTTATTGGTACCGGTCCCCGTTTGGGACTGCTTATTTGCCATGACGGTGGTAGTTGCCTCTAGTAGGCGGGGTCACCCAGGACTAGTCCCAGAGGGTAGTTGGTGGGAGTGGACGTAAGAGTGTTATGGCAATGGGAGGGTTTTGTCTGAATACCGTTGGTCCACCCGAATGGGAGTGTGAGGCCAGGGATTCCGTGGTGTGGGGAAAGTGCGCTACCTCTGCAGAGTGTATTAATCTATCGATAGTCCTGCCCGCGGATAAGGGCCCAGTTCGTAAGTAAGTCACACCATGGGTCAACTTTCATAAATAATATTGCACACTAGGAAATTGTCGCACTGTTGAGTTATGATGATGTCAGTAAGACTGACGATGGTGGTACTCTTCGTGATCCAGAAATGATCATGGTTTGGGTTACAAAGTAACCTGTGGAACCAAGAGTGGTTCGTGACTGGTTCGTCGTGATCACTGTTCGGTTGCGAGGCAACCTGTTGGTAAGAGAGTCCGAGTGACTCGATGCACAAGTTTGGTCACTGCATGAGTAGCATGTTGATATTTGCATTTAACTGGTTTAAATGTCATGATGTTGTTTGTCATTATGGTTTTGCTTGTGGCGAGCTTGCAAGTACATTCAATGTACTGACCTGGCGTGTTATGCCAGCTTTTAGGAAAGTCTAACTGGATCGGAGTGCTGCCGTGTCTAGCACGTGTCCACATCGGTGTCCCTGTGCTATGGAGTCCTGCTACGTTGTTGTTCCGCTATCGTGTAGACGTCGTGCTTGAGGCCCCCTTTATGTTCACTAAATAATGTGCATATTGTGCAGCCGCACCGAGTGTGCCGCTTGGCCTCGCTACTTGATGTAATGTAGCTCTTATGCTTCCGCTAGCTTCAATAAAGCGGTGATTTCTGTACCAGGATGTTGTGTGTTGCCAACAGACATGATCTCTGGGTTGGCAATGCAAGGTAAACCGATCGCTCTGAGCCGGGGTGCCACATGATGTGATCCCGTTATCAACGACATCCAATGTCCATGGTCAGGAAACCACAACCATCTATTGATCAACGAGGTAGTCAACTAGAGGCTTACTAGGGACATATTACGGTCTATGTATTCACACATGTATTACAGTTTCCGGTTAATACAATTATAGCATAATCATTTTATTATTGCCTCTAGGGCATATTTCCAACAGTCTCCCACTTGCAGTAGAGTCAATAATCTAGTTACATTGTGATGAATAGAACACCCATAGAGTTCTGGTGTTGATCATGTTTTGCTCGTGGAAGAGGTTTAGTCAACGGATCTGCGACATTCAGATCTGTATCCATTTTACAAATATCTATGTCTCCATCTTGAATGTTTTCACTAATGGAGTTGAAGCGACGCTTGATATGCCTGGTCTTCTTGTGAAACCTGGGCTCCTTGGCAAGGGCAATAGCTCCAGTGTTGTCACAGAAGAGAGTCATCAGGCCTGTCGCATTGGGAATAACTCCTAGGTCGGTGATGAACTCCTTCATTCAGATTGCTTCATGTGCTGCCTCCGAGGCTGCCATGTACTCCACTTCAGATGTAGATCCTGCCACGACACTTTGCTTGCCACTGCACCAGCTGGCTGCCCCACCATTAAAAATGTACACGTATCCAGTTTGTGACTTGGAGTCATCCAGATCTGTGTTGAAGCTAGCATCGACGTAACCCTTCACGATGAGCTCTTCGTCACCTCCATAAATGAGAAACATATCCTTAGTCCTTTTCAGGTACTTCAGGATATTCTTGACCGGTGTCCAGTGTTCCATGCCGGGATTACTTTGGTACCTCCCTACCAAACTTATGGCAAGGTTCCCATTAGGTCTGGTACACAGCATGGCACACATAATAGACCCTATGGTTGAGGCATAGGGGATGACACTCATCTTTTCTCTATCTTCTGCCAAGGTCGGGCATTGAGCCGTGCTCAATCTCACACCTCGCAATGCAGGCAAGAACCCCTTGGACTGATCCATATTGAACTTCTTCAATATCTTCTCCAGGTATGTGCTTTGTGAAAGACCAATGAGGCGTCTCGATCTATCTCTATAGATCTTGATGCCTAATATGTAAGCAGCTTCTCCAAGGTCCTTCATTGAAAAACACTTATTCAAGTAGGCCTTTACGCTTTCCAAAAGTTCTATATCATTTCCCATCAATAGTATGTCATCTACATATAATATGAGAAATGCTACAGAGCTCCCACTCACTTTCTTGTAAACACAGGCTTCTCCATAAGCCTGCATAAACCCAAACGCTTTGATCATTTCATTAAAGCGAATGTTCCAACTCCAAGATGCTTGCACCAGCCCATAGATGGAGCGCTGGCGCTTGCACACCTTGTCAGCATTCTTAGGATCGACAGAACCTTCTGGTTGCATCACATACATTTCTTCCTTAAGGAAATCGTTAAGGAATGTCGTTTTGACATCCATTCGCCATATCTCATAATCATAGAATGCGGCAACTGCTAACATGATTTGGACGGACTTCAGCTTCACTACGGGTGAGAAGGTCTCATCGTAGTCAACCCCTTGAACTTGTCGATAACCCTTAGCGAGGAGCCGAGCCTTATAGACAGTCACATTACCATCCGCGTCAGTCTTCTTCTTAAATATCCACTTATTTTCTATGGCTTGCCGATCATCGGGCAAGTCTGTCAAAGTCCATACTTTGTTTTCATACATGGATCCTATCTCGGATTTCATGGCTTCAAGCCATTTGTTGGAATCCAGGCCCGCCATCGCTTCTTCATAGTTTGAAGGTTCACCGTTGTCTAACAACATGATTTCCAGGACAGGGTTGTCATACCACTCTGGTGTGGAACGTGTCCTTGTGGACCTACAAAGTTCAGTAGCAACTTGATCCGAAGTTTCATGACCATCATCATTAACTTCCTCTCCAGTTGGCGCAGGCACCACAGAAACATCTTCCTGAGCTGCGCTACTCTCCAGTTCCAGAGGCAGTACTTCATCAAGTTCTACTTTCCTCTCACTTACTTCTTTCAAGAGAAACTCTTTCTCTAGAAAGGATCTGTTCTTGGCAACAAAGATCTTGCCTTCGGATCTGAGGTAGAAGGTATACCCAATGGTTTCCTTAGGGTATCCTATGAAGATGCATTTTTCCGACTTGAGTTTGAGCTTTTCAAGTTGAAGTTTCTTGACATAAGCATTGCATCCCCAAACTTTTAGAAACGACAGCTAGGTTTCTTCTCAAACCATAATTCATACGGTGTCGTCTCAACGGATTTAGACGGTGCCCTATTTAAAGTGAATACGGCTGTCTCTAAAGCATAACCCCAAAATGATAGCGGTAAACCGGTAAGAGACATCATAGATCGCACCATATCCAATAGAGTGCGATTACAACGTTCAGACACACCATTACGCTGAGGTGTTCCAGGCGGCATGAGTTGTGAAACAATTCCACATTTCTATAAGTGCGTACCAAACTCGTGACTCAAATATTCTCCTCCATGATCTGATTGCAAGAACTTTATTCTCCTGTCACATTGATTCTCTACCTCACTCTGAAATTCCTTGAACTTTTCAAAGGTCTCAGACTTGTGTTTCATTAAGTAGACATACCCATATCTATTTAAGTCATCAGTGAGGGTGAGAACATAATGATAGCCACCGCAAGCCTCAACACTCATTGGACCGCACACATCAGTATGTATTATTTCCAACAAGTTGGTTGCTCGCTCCATTGTTCTGGAGAACGGAGTCTTGGTCATTTTGCCCATGAGGCATGGTTCGCATGTATCAAATGATTGATAATCAAGGGACTCCAAAAGTCCATATGCATGGAGTTTCTTCATGCGTTTGACACCAATGTGACCAAGGCGGCAGTGCCACAAGTATGTGGGACTATCATTATCAACCTTACATCTTTTCGCATTCACACTATGAATATGTGTAACATCACGTTCGAGATTCAATAAAAATAAACCATTGACCAGCGGGGCATGACCATAAAACATATCTCTCATATAAATAGAACAACCATTATTCTCGGATTTAAATGAGTAGCCATCTCGCATTAAACAAGATCCAGATACAATGTTCATGCTCAAAGCTGGCACTAAATAACAATTATTGAGGTTTAAAATTAATCCCATAGGTAAATGTAGAGGTAGCATGCTGACGGCGATCACATCAACCTTGGAACCATTCCTGACGCGCATCGTTACCTCTTCCTTCGCCAGTCTCCGCTTATTCCGCAGCTCCTGTTTTGAGTTACAAATATGAGCAACCGCACCGGTATCAAATAGCCAAGAGCTACTATGAGCGCTGGTAAGGTACACATCAATAACATGTATATCACATATACCTTTGGTGTTGCCGGCCTTCTTATCCGCTAAGTACTTGGGGTAGTTCCGCTTCCAGTGACCATTTCCCGTGCAATAAAAGCACTGAGTCTCGGGCTTGGGTCCATTCTTTGGCTTCTTCCCAGAAACTGATTTACCGGGTGTGGCAACTCCCTTGCCGTCCTTCTTAAAGTTCTTTTTACCCTTTCCTTTCTTGAAACTAGTGGTCTTATTCACCATCAACACTTGATGTTCCTTTTACATTTCCACCTCCGCTGATTTCAGCATTGAATATAACTCAGGAATGGACTTTTCCATCCCTTGCATATTGTAGTTCATCACAAAGCTCTTGTAGCTAGGTGGGAGCGACTGGAGGATCCTGTCAATGGCCGAGTCATCTGGAACATTAACTCCCAGCTGAGACAAACGGTTGTCAAACCCAGACATTTTGAGTATATGCTCGCTGACAGAATTGTTTTCCTCCATCTTACAACTATAGAACTTGTCGGAGACTTCATATCTCTCGACCCGGGCATGAGCTTGGAAAACCATTTTCAGCTCTTGGAACATCTCATATGCTCTGTGCTACTCAAAACGGTTTTGGAGCCCCGGTTCTAAGCTGTAAAGCATGCCGCACTGAACCAGGTAGTAATCATCACTACGTGACTGCCAGGCGTTCATAACGTCTTGAGTTGCTGGGAAAATGGGTGTGTCACCTAGCGGTGCTTCAAGGACATATGCTTTCTTGGCGGCTATGAGGATGATCCTCAAGTTTTGGACCCAGTCCGTATAGTTGCTACCATCATCTTTTAGCTTGGTTTTCTCTAGGAATGCGTTGAAGTTGTGGGCAACATTAGTGTGGGCCATTTGATCTACAAGACATATTGTAAAGATAATTTAGACTATGTTCATGATAATTAAGTTCATCTAATCAAATTATTTAATGAACTCCCACTCAGATAGGCATCCCTCTAGTCATCTAAGTGATACATGATCCGAATCAACTAGGCCGTGTCCGATCATACCGTGAGTCAGACTAGTCATCATCGGTGAACATCTCCATGTTGATTGTATCTGCTATATGACTCATGTTCGACCTTTAGGTCACTCATGTTTCGAGGCCATGTCTGTACATGCTAGGCTCGTCAAGTTAACCTAAGTGTTTTGCATGTGTAAATCTAGCTTACACCCGTTGTATGCGAACGTTAGAATCTATCACACCCGATCATCATGTGGTGCTTCGAAACAACGAACCTTCGCAATGGTTCATAGTTAGGGGAAACACATCTCTTGAAATTTGAGTGAGGGGTCATCTTATTTATGCTACCGTCGTCCTAAGCAAAAAACATGTAAACATGACAAACATCACATGCAAATCATTGATACGTCTCCAACGTATCTATAATTTTTTATTGTTCCATGCTATTATATTACCTATTTTGGATGTTTACAGGATTTATTATACACTTTTATATTACTTTTGGGACTAACCTATTAACCAGAGGCCCAGCCCATATTGTTGTTTTATTGCCTGTTTCAGTATTTCGAAGAAAAGGAATATCAAACGGAGTCCAAACGGAATGAAACCTTCGTCAGCATGATTTTTTGGAAGAATATCACCCAAGAGACTTGGAGTTCACGTCAGAAGAGCCTCGAGGAGGCCAGGAGATAGGAGGGCACCCCCCCCCTACTGGGCGCGCCCCCCTATCTCGTGGACCCCTCGAGCACCTCCCGACCGACTTCTTTCGCCTATATAAGCCTACGTACCCTAAAAACATCGAATATCAAGATACATCAGGAGTTCCGCCGCCGCAAGCCTCTGAAGCCACCAAAAACCTCTCGGGAGCCCTTCCCGGCACCCTGCCGGAGGGGGCATCCCTCACCAGGGCCATCTTCATCATCCTGGCGCTCTCCATGATGAGGAGGGAGTAGTTCACCCTCGTGGCTGAGGGTATGTACTAGTAGCTATGTATTTGATCTCTCTCTCTCGTTTTCTCTCTCGTGTTCCCTCTATGGCACGATCTTGATGTATCCCGAGCTTTGCAATTGTAGTTGGATCTTATGATGTTTCTCCCCCTATACTCTCTTGTGATGAATTGAGTTTTCCCTTTGAAGTTATCTTATCGGATTGAGTCTTTTATGAGAACACTTGATGTATGTCTTGCCGTACTTATCTGTGGTGACAATGGGATATCATGCGCCACTTGATGTATGTTTTGGTGACCAACTTGCGGGTTCCACCCATGAACCTATGCATAGGGGTTGGCACACGTTCTTGACTCTCCGATAGAAACTTTGGGGCACTCTTTGAAGTACTTTGTGTTGGTTGAATAGATGAATCTGAGATTGTGTGATGCATATCGTATAATCATGCCCACGGATACTTGAGGTGACAATGGAGTATCTAGGTGACATTAGGGTTTTGGTTGATTTGTGTCTTAAGGTGTTATTCTAGTATGAACTCTATGATGGATTTAGCGGAAAGAATAGTTTCATGTTATTTTACTACGAACTCTTGAATAGATAGAACAGAAAGGATAACTTTGAGGTGGTTTCGTACCCTACCATAATCTCTTCGTTTGTTCTCTTCTATTAGTGGCTTTGGAGTGACTCTTTGTTGCATGTTGAGGGATTGTTATATGATCTATCTATGTTATTATTGTTGAGAGAACATGCACTAGTGAAAGTATGAACCCTATGCCTTGTTTCCTATCATTGCAATACCGTTTATGCTCACTTTTACCACTTGTTACCTTGCTGTTTTTATAATTTCAGATTACAAATACCTTTATCTACCATCTATTTTGCACCTGTATCACCATCTCTTCGCCGAACTAGTGCACCTATACAATCTACCATTGTATTGGGTGTGTTGGGGACACAAGAGACTCTTTGTTATTTGGTTGCAGGGTTGTTTGAGAGAGACCATCTTCATCCTATGCCTCCTACGGATTGATAAACCTTAGGTCATCCACTTGAGGGAAATTTGCTACTGTCCTACAAACATGTGCACTTGCAGGCTCAACAACGTCTACAAGAAGAAGGTTGTGTAGTAGACATCAAGCTCTTTTCTGGCGCCGTTGCCGGGGGGCTAGGTAAACGGCACTCACACCCCGTCAACTTAGCTCTTTTCTGGCGCCGTTGCCGTGGAGGTGAGTGCTTGAAGGTATATCTTTAAATCTTGCAATCGAATCTTTTTGTTTCTTGTTTTATCACTAGTTTTGTTTATAAAAGAAAAAAAATGCAATTGAGTTTGTCTCATACGCTTCATCTTTTTAATATCTTTTGTGAGAATGATGGTAAGGAAAATTGTGCTCAAGTGCTAGAAGAAGAAGTCTATAAAATGTTTTGCACTAAATCTTTGAATGATGAGCATGATTGCAATGTTGTTAGTATGAATTCCTTGAATACCCATGATGCTAATGATATTCAAAGCCACAAGCTTGGGGATGCTATGTTTGATGAATATGATATGTTTAGTCCCCCAAGTTTTGATGAGCAAATTTATTATGATGAAAGCATGCCTCCTATTTATGATGATTATATTGATGAAAGTGGGTTTGGAAGAGTGTCAACTTTAGGAAGTAGTGATCCCACTATTTTGGAGGATATTGAATCTTATTGTGATGAATATGAAAGTGGATTTGGAAGAGTGTCAACTTTATTTAGTGATGATTCCACTATTTCGGAAGAGGTTCCAATTGATTATGAGAACAAAGTTGCTATCTATGATGATTATTGTGATGACTTGTATGCTATTAAGAATAATGATAACCATGAAACTTGTCATCATGATTTTAGTTTTCAATTGGATTATGCCTCACATGATAGTTATTTTGTTAAGTTTACTCCCACTATTATTCATGAGAAGAAATTTGCTTATGTGGAGAGTAGTAAATTTTCTATGCTTGTAGATCATGAAAATAATGCTTTAGGTGATGGTTATATTGTTTAATTCATTCATGATGCTACTGAAAATTATTATGAGAGAGGAACATATGCTTGTAGGAATTGCAATAATATCAAGTTTCCTCTCTATGTGTTGAAATTCTTGAAGCTATGCTTGTTTTATCTTCCTATGCTAGTTCATTATTGTTCCCATAAGTTGTTTGCTCACAAAATCCCTATGCATAGGAAGTGGGTTAGACTTAAATGTGCTAGTCATATTCCTCATGATGCTCTCTTTACGTTTCAATTCTTATCTTTTATGTGAGCATCATTTCATCATGCCTAGCTAGGGGCGTTAAATGATAGCGCTTGTTGGGAGGCAACCCAACTTTACTTTTGTTCCTTGCTTTTTGTTCCTGTTTAGTAATAAATAATTCATATATCCTCTGGTTAAATGTGGTTTCATGTTTTAATTAGTGTATGTGCCAAGTAGAACCTTTGGGAAGACTTGGGTGAAGTTTATGTGATCTTGCTGTAAAAAAACAGAAATTTTTGCGCTCACGAGATTAACTGCCATTTTTTTTACTGGAGAGTGCTTTTAGGTTGATTCTTTTTGCAGATGATTAATAGACAAATTCCTCAGGTCCACCAATGTGTTTCATAATTTTTGGGGTTCCATAAGTATACGTTTGATACATATTACTACAGACTGTTCTGTTTTTGACAGATTCTGTTTTCATTGTGTTGTTTGCTTATTTTGATGAATCTATGGCTAGTATGTAAGGGTATGAACCATAGAGAAGTTAGAATACAGTAGATATTACACAAATGTGAATTTAGAATGAGTTCATTACAGTACCTAAGTGGTGATTTATTTTCATATACTAACGGAGCTTACGAGTTTTGTTTTGAGTTTCGTGTTGTGAAGTTTTCAAGTTTTGGGTAAGGATTCGATGGACTATGGAATAAGGAGTGGTAAGAGCCTAAGCTTGGGGATGCCCAAGGCACTCCAAGGTAATATTCAAGGACAACCAAGAGCCCAAGCTTGGGGATGCCCTGGAAGGCATCCCCTCTTTCGTCTTCGTTCATCGGTAACTTTACTTGGAGCTATATTTTTATTCGCCACATGATATGTGTTTTGCTTGGAGCGTCATTTTCTTTTGTTAGTATTTGCTTTATGTTATTTAGAATAATGTTTTTCATCTTTATTTTGAATAAAAATGTCAAGGATAGCCTTTGCCATGCTTATTTTGCTAGTATACATGTTGCTGTTTGAAAACAGAAAGTTTACCGCTGTTGTAAAAATTCCCTAGAAAAGTCAGAGAGTGATATAATGTTGAATATTTTTTCATATTGAGATCTGATAAATATTTTAAAGCGTAGTATTTTTCTTATAATTGTTGGAGTTAGGGAAGTATGATGAATCTTGCATTCTTTACAGACTGTACTGTTTTGACAGATTGCTGTTCTGTTTGCATTGTTTGCATATGTTTGCTTGTTTAATGATTCTATTTGAGGATATGAGTATTAAATATGCAGAGACATTTAGTATTAAATGGTGAATAATAATTTTAGTAATATGTTATAGTAGAAAATGATAAGGTTTTGCATTGGTTTATACTAACCTATCTCACGAGTTCTTGTTGAGTTTGTTGTGAATGAAGCTTTTGATAAAAAGAAACCTTGATATGAGAGGAATTAAGGAGACACAAAAGCTCAAGCTTGGGGATTATCAAGGAACCCCAAGATAATATTTCAAGAAGTCTCAAGCATCTAAGCTTGGGGATGCCCCGTTAGGCATCCCACCTTTCTTCTTCCATAACTATCGGTTAGTATCGGTTGTGCCTAAGTTTTTGCTTCTTCACATGAGTTGTGCTATCCTTGCAATGTCATTTTACTTTGTTTTGCTTGCTGCTTGAATACAATACTAAGATCTGAAATTCTTAAATGTTAGAGAGTCTTCACATAGTTGCACAATTATTTTACTACTCATTGATCTTCACTTATATCTTTCAGAGTAGTTTGTCGTTTGCTCTAGTGCTTCACTTATATCTTTTAGAGCACGGCGGTGGTTATATTTTGAAGAAATTGCTAGTCTCTCATGCTTCACTTATATTATTTCGAGAGTCTTTTAGAACAGCATGGTATTTGCTTTGGTTACAAATTTGGTCCTAGAATGATGAGCATCCAAGTTGGGTATAATAAAAACTATCATAGGAAGTGAATTGGATGCTATGATCAATTTGTTGCTTGATAATTGTTTTGAGATATAAGGGTAGTAATGTTAGGGTCATGCTAGTGGATAATTATGAAATTGAGAAATACGTTTTTTGAAGTTGGCAAGTCCCGCAGCATGCACGTATGGTAAAAGTTGTGTGACAAATTTGTTGCATGAGGTGCTCTTTTGATTGTCTTCCTTATGAGTGTTAGTCGGGATGAGCGATGGTCTTTTCCTACCAATCTATCCCTCTTGGGGCATGCGTAGTAGTACTTTGCTTCGAGGGCTAAGTATACCTTTGCAATAAGTATATGAGTTCTTTATGACTAATGTGAGTCCATGGATATACGCACACTCATCCTTCCACTTTGCTAGCCTCTATTATACCGCGCAACTTTCGCCGGTGTCATGAACCCATTATTTACCTTCCTCAAAACAGCCACCATACCTACCTATTATGGCATTTCCATAGCCATTCCGAGATATATTGCCATGCAACTTTCCACCGTTCCGTTTATTATGACACGTTTCATCATTGTCATATTGCTCTTTGCATGATCATGTAGTTGACATCGTATTTGTGGCAAGGCCACCTTCATAATTTTCATACATGTCGCTCTTGATTCATTGCATATCCCGGTACACCGCCGGAGGCATTCATATAGAGTCATATCTTGTTCTAGCTTTGAGTTGTAATTCTTGAGTTGTAAATCAATAAAAGTGTGATGATCTTCATTATTAGAGCATTGTCCCAGTGAGGAAATAATGATGAAGACTATGATTCCCCCACAAGTCAGGATGAGACTTCGCACTTTATAAAAATAAAAGAGGCCAAAGAAGCCCACCAAAAAGAAAAAAAAAGAAAAAGAAAAAAAAGAAAGAAAGAAAAAGAAAAAAATGAGAGAAAAAGAGAGAAGGGACAATTGTTACTATCTCTTTTCCACACTTGTGCTTCAAAGTAGCACCATGATATTCATGATAGAGAGTCTCCTATGTTGTCACTTTCATATACTAGTGGGAATTTTTCATTATAGAACTTGGCTTGTATATTCCAATGATGGGCTTCCTCAAAATGCCCTAGGTCTTCATGAGCAAGCAAGTTGGATGCACACCCACTTAGTTTCTTTTGTTGAGCTTTCATACATTTATAGCTCTAGTGCATCCGTTGCATGGCAATCCCTACTCACTCACATTGATATCTATTAATGGGCATCTCCATAGCCCGTTGATATGCCTAGTTGATGTGAGACTTTCTTCTCCCTTTTTGTCCTCACAACCACCACCATATACCACCATAGTGCTATGTCCATGGCTTGCGCTCATGTATTGCGTAAGAGTTGAAAAAGTTGAAGCACGTTAAAAAGTATGAACCAATTGCTCGGCTCGTCATCGGGGTTGTACATGATGGGAGTATTTTGTGTAATGGAAATGAAGCACGGCCTAACTATATGATTTTGTAGGGATAAGCTTTCTTTGGCTATGCTATTTTGATAGGACATGATTATTTGTTAGTATGCTTTGAAGCATTATTATTTTTATGTTTTATAAGCTTTTATCTTGAATCATTTGGATCTGAACATTCATGCCACAATAAAGAAAATTACATTGAGAATTAAGCTAGGTAGCATTCCACATCAAAAATTCTATTTTTATCATTTACCTACTCAAGGACGAGCAGGAATTAAGATTGGAGATGTTTGATACGTCTCCAACGTATCTATAATTTTTGATTGTTTCATGCTATTATATTACCTATTTTGGATGTTTACAGGCTTTATTATACACTTTTATATTACTTTTGGGACTAACCTATTAACCGGAGGCCCAGCACATATTGTTGTTTTATTGCATGTTTCAGTATTTCAAAGAAAAGGAATATCAAACGGAGTCCAAACGGAATGAAACCTTCGTCAGCGTGATTTTTTGGAAGAATATCACCCAGGAGACTTGGAGTTCACGTCAGAAGAGCCTCGAGGAGGCCAGGAGATAGGAGGGCGCCCCCCATACTGGGCGCGCCCCCCTATCTCGTGGACCCCTCGAGCACCTCCTGACCGACTTCTTTCGCCTATATAAGCCTACGTACCCTAAAACATCGAATATCAAGATACATCGGGATTTCCGCCGTCGCAAGCCTCTGTAGCCACCAAAAACCTATCGGGAGCCATTCCTGGCACCCTGCCGGAGGGGGGATCCCTCACCGGTGGCCATCTTCATCATCCCGGCGCTCTCCATGACGAGGAGGGAGTAGTTCACCCTCGAGGCTGAGGGTATGTACTAGTAGCTATGTGTTTGATCTCTCTCTCTCTTATGTTCTCTCTCGTGTTCCCTCTATGGCACGATCTTGATGTATCCCGAGCTTTGCAATTGTAGTTGGATCTTATGATGTTTCTCCCCCTATACTCTCTTGTGATGAATTGAGTTTTCCCTTTGAAGTTATCTTATCGGATTGAGTCTTTTATGAGAACACTTGATGTATGTCTTGCCGTGCTTATCTGTGGTGACAATGGGATATCATGTGCCACTTGATGTATGTTTTGGTGACCAACTTGCGGGTTCCACCCATGAACCTATGCATAGGGGTTGGCACACGTTCTTGACTCTCCGATAGAAACTTTGGGGCACTCTTTGAAGTACTTTGTGTTGGTTGAATAGATGAATCTGAGATTGTGTGATGCATATCGTATAATCATACCCACGGATACTTGAGGTGACAATGGAGTATCTAGGTGACATTAGGGTTTTGGTTGATTTGTGTCTTAAGGTGTTATTCTAGTATGAACTCTATGATGGATTTAGCGGAAAGAATAGCTTCACGTTATTTTACTACGAACTCTTGAATAGATAGAACAGAAAGGATAACTTTGAGGTGGTTTCATACCCTACCATAATCTCTTCGTTTGTTCTCTGCTATTAGTGGCTTTGGAGTGACTCTTTGTTGCATGTTGAGGGATTATTATATGATCTATCTATGTTATTATTGTTGAGAGAACTTGCACTAGTGAAAGTATGAACCCTATGCCTTGTTTCCTATCATTGCAATACTGTTTACGCTCACTTTTACCCCTTGTTACCTTGCTGTTTTTATAATTTCAGATTACAAATACCTTTATCTACCATCTATTTTGCACTTGTATCACCATCTCTTCGCCGAACTAGTGCACCTATACAATCTACCATTGTATTGGGTGTGTTGGGGACACAAGAGACTCTTTGTTATTTGGTTGCAGAGTTGTTTGAGAGAGACCATCTTCATCCTATGCCTCCTACGGATTGATAAACCTTAGGTCATCCACTTGAGGGAAATTTGCTACTGACCTACAAACTTGTGCACTTTTAGGCCCAACAACGTCTACAAGAATAAGGTTGTGTAGTAGACATCAATCAAAAAGTGACATGATATGGCCAATATCATCTTGCACCTTTGATCTCCATCTTTGAGGCGCGGCATGATCACCTTCGTCACCGGCATGACACCATGATCTCCATCATCATGATCTCCATCATCGTGTCTTCATGAAGTTGTCTCGCCAACTATTACTTCTACTACTATGGCTAACGGTTAGCAATAAAGTAAAGTAATTACATGGTGTTTTCATTGACACGCAGGTCATACAATAAATTAAGGCAACTCCTATGGCTCCTGCCGGTTGTCATACTCATCGACATGCAAGTCGTGATTCCTATTACAAGAACATGATCAATCTCATACATCACATATATCATTCATCACATCCTTTTGGCCATATCACATCACATAGCATACCCTGCAAAAACAAGTTAGACGTCCTCTAATTGTTGTTGCATGTTTTTACGTGGCTGCTATGGGTTTCTAGCAAGAACGTTTCTTACCTACGCAAAAGCCACAACGGTGATATGCCAATTGCTATTTACCCTACATAAGGACCCTTTTCATCGAATCCGATCCGACTAAAGTGGGAGAGACAGACACTCGCTAGCCACCTTATGCAACAAGTGCATGTCAGTCGGTGGAACCTGTCTTACGTAAGCGTACGTGTAAGATCGGTCTGGGCTGCTTCATCCCACAATGCCGCCGAATCAAGATAGGACTAGTAGCGGTAAGCAAATTGAACAAATCATCGCCCACAACTACTTGTGTTCTACTCATGCACAGAATCTATGCATAGACCTAGCTCATGACGCCACTGTTGGGGAACATAGTAATAATTCAAAATTTTCCTACATGTCACCAAGATCAATCTAGGAGATGCTAGCAACAAGAGAGAGAGAGAGGGAGTGCATCTTCATACCCTTGAAGATCGCTAAGCGAAAGCGCTACAAGAACGCGGTTGATGGAGCTGAACTCGCGGCGATACAAATCGTGGAAGATCCGATCTAGCGCTGAACGAACGGCGCCTCCACGTTCAACACACATATAGCCCGGGGATGTCTCCTCCTTCTTTATCCAGCAAGGGGAGAGGAGAAGTTGAGGGAGAGCTCCGGTAGCATGACAGCATGGTGGTGGAGCTTGCAGTTTTCCTGCAGGGCTTCGCCAAGCTCTATGGAGGAGGAGGTGTTGGAGGAGGGAGGGGCTGCGCCAGGGGAAGGGTGTGGCAGCCTCCCCCCCCCCCACTATTTATAGGGAAAGGGGGAAGGGGCCGGCCCCTTTAGATCCCATCTACAGGAAGGGCGGCCAAGGGGGAACTTGCCCCCCAAGTTTGGTGGGAGGCGCCCCCACCCCCTAGGGTTTCCAACCCTAGGCGCCTTGGGCCCTTGGGGGGTGCACCAGCCCACTAGGGGGCTGGTTCTCACCCTTGTTCAGCCCATTAAGTCCCCTGGGGCAGGTGGCCGCACCCGGTGGACCCCCGGACACCTTTCGCTGGTCCCGGTATAATACCGATAACCCCCGAAACCATTCCGGTGACTGATACTGGACTTCCCATATATAAATATTTACCTCCGGACCATTCGGAAACTCCTCGTGACATCCTAGATCTCATCCGGGACTCCGAACAACCTTCGGTAACCACATACAATTTCCCATAACAACTCTAGCATCACCGAACCTTAAGTGTGTAGAGCCTACGGGTTCGGGAACCATACAGACATGACTGAGACATCTCTCCGGCCAATTACCAACAGTGGGATCTGGATACCCATGTTGGCTCCCACATGTTCCACGATGATCTCATCGGATGAACCATGATGTCGGGGATTCAATCAATCCCGTATACAATTCCCTTTGTCCACCGGTCTGTTACTTGCCCGAGATTCGATCGTCGGTATCCCCATACCTCGTTCAATCTCGTTACCGGCAAGTCTCTTTACTCGTTCCGTAACGCATGATCTCGTGACTAACTCCTTAGTCACATTGAGCTCATTATGATGATGCATTACCGAGTGGGCCCAGAGATACCTCTCCATCATACGGAGTGACAAATCCCAGTCTCGATTCGTGCCAACCCAACAGACACTTTCGGAGATACCTGTAGTGCACCTTTATAGCCACCCAGTTACCTTGTGACGTTTTCTACACCCAAAGAATTCCTACGTATCCGTGAGTTGCACAATCTCATGGTCTAAGGAAATGATACTTGATATTAGAAAAAGCTCTTAGCAAACGAACTACACGATCTTGTGATTTGCTTAGGATTGGGTCTTGTCCATCACATCATTCTCCTAATGATGTGTTCCTGTTATCAACGACATCCAATGTCCATGGTTAGGAAACCACAACCATCTATTGATCAACGAGCTAGTCAACTAGAGGCTTACTAGGGACATATTACGGTCTATGTATTCACACATGTATTACGGTTTCCAGCTAATACAATTATAGCATGAACAACAGACAATTATCATGAACAAGGAAATATAATCATAACCATTTTATTATTGCCTCTAGGGCATATTTCCAACAGACATAACGACAACTTATGTGTTTAGCAAAAAGTGTGACAAGGGGCAAGATAGCTCAAGAGTGGGATTTGCTCCTCCGATTATGGAGATATATTCTTAGGGCCCTCTCTGTGTGACCACATTCAACATCGTCTAGCCAGACACAGGTGACTAGCTCGCAAGGATGCCAGAAAACATGACAACGAGAGAGAAGAACAAAACCGGTAACGAGGAGACTGATATAGTGAGTATGTGTATGACTCACAGGGATACCCATATCCCACCTAGGGTTTTGTAACGTATCACGAAGCAACAACAACAGCATATGATAAGCAAAGATTCACTCAAATATAATTCGTGTAAACATAGGCGTCGATACAGATGCCCATGGTTCCGCTATTGATCACTGAATGATGGTTTTTTTTGTTCATATCTATGTTTTACTGAACCTACAGGGTCACACGCTTAAGGGAATTACGATTTGTTGAGTTTTAGTGCAGTGAGGAATATGAGAAAATAGTTTCAGGAATTAAAGAAATACTTTCGAGAGAAACCGACGGGATTACTAGAACTATTTCGGGGAATACCGAGTAATACCGGGAAATGTTATACAGGAGGAAATTGTTTCCGGGGACCTAACATAAATAATAGAGGGCTGAGATAATTTATTTATTTAGAGTCAATGGTCTAAAGAAAATAACAGTAAGGCCTAGTGGTGGAGAGTTATTCGGCCGTAAGCCAAAATTATGAAGAGTTTTCAAATCCATGAACATTTTTTGAAATATGGGTAAATTATTCAAATTCATTATTTTTAAAATAAAATAAAACAGTTAATTATGAACAATTTTCAAACCAAAACTTAAAATCAGAAGAAAAAAATCATGAATATTTTTGAAATACAGGAACAATTTTTAAACATGTGAAACCTTGTTATGAAATATGGGAACAATTTTAAAATTATGAATATTTTATTTGATCCGAGATTTTTTTTCAAACGGATGAACATTTTCTAAAATACGGGAACATTTTTTAAATTTGTGAATATGCGTGAAAACAAATCAAATCCATGAACATTCTTTGAAATATGGAAATAATTCTCAAACTTGTTCCCATTTTTTGAAATATTGGAATACTTTATGAACTCGTGGACATTTTTTGGAAATACAGGAACTCATTCAAATTTATGGACATTTTTGTATTTGGGAAAATTTAAAATTCATGAACAGTGTTTAAAATGCAAGAAATTTTATCAAATTTGTGAACATTTTTTAAGCTAGGAACCAATTTTAAATTCTTGAACATTTTTTAATATAAGTACATATTTGAAGTTCATGACCATTTAAAAAAATGGGAACAGTTTCCAAAATTTTACCTTGTCGGAAATACGGGAACAATTTTCAAATCCATCAACATTTTTTGAATATGGAAATAATTTCAATATTTTTTGAACTTTATTAAAGTAAAGGGATAATGTTTGAATTCATGAACATTTTATTGAAATATGGATGACATTTAAATTTGTTAACATTTTTTTAACTATGGGAACATTTTTTTAATTCAGGAGCAGCTTTTGAAATGCAAGATATTTGGAACAATTTTTTGATGCGTGAACATTTTTAAAATATCGGGACAATTCCCAAATATGTGAACATTTTTTCAAATATGGGGGAAAACAAAATCATGGCCATTTTTTGAATCAAGGGACATTTTTCAAATTCATGAACTCTTTTTTAAATCATGGGAATAATTTATTTATTTATTTAACTACACTAATAATTTTCTTAGTCATGAAGTTTTTTTGAAATATGTTAAAAATTAAATTCAAAAACATTTTTTGTAATCTGGGAATATTTCTAAAATTTCTCAACATTTTTAAAAATTAAGAGCTGTTTTACAATTTCACAAATTCTTTTTGAAATTCATAAACATCTTTCAATCTTTAACCTTTTTTTCAAAATTCAAATGATTTTTTGAAATACAGAACATTTTTAAAGAAAAAAAACTAAAACCAAAACAAAAATAAAAATAAAAATGAAGAAATAACGGGGCACCCGCCCCGCATATTAGTCGGCCCAAAACCGCGCATGGTGTTTAGGAGGGGGGAGGGGAGCGTGTGAACGCGCGGGGGCGGAGCCAGGATTTGGGTATAGGGGGGGCCAAACCAAGTATGGATAAAAAAATCCAGTACAAAAGATGATTATCGAGAACAAGGTTGAGCACTTGCACATCAGTTTCATTAACAATTTGACAATTCGAAGCAACCGGCTTAGAAAACAAATTAATCTTAATGGTGTTTGGCAGCTTTTTTTTCCGCAACGTTTGGTACGTTTTTACTCCTCATAAGACAGGAATCTCAGTTTCAGAAGCAACCAGCTTAGAGAACGAATTAATCTTAATGATGTTTGTCAGCGTCTTTTCTCTTCATAGTTGAGGAATTTTAATTTCTTAATTCTATACTCATATAGTTGACATAAGAAGTTTTTACACCACAAAAAGGAACTCATACAAGATCATCTGCATCCCGAAAATTTCTAGGATGCGTACAAGATATGAATTCTTGATAGCATCTCAAATCCCGAAATAAAACAACTAGATCTAATGTATAATTTCAAAACTGATATGAGATGAAAATCAAGAGAAATTAGTATACTGTGATGTGCTAACCTGCTAGTTTGTTGGCTGAACTAGTGAAGTATGTTGCGTCTCCAACTCGCCGTATGAATCAGATTGTGAGAAGCAGAGTAGGCAGTAGGGGATCAGAGTTAGACCGGCGGCAAGGGCACACGGCAGCAGCGGCAGCAGCGCCTAATCTCTACCCTCGTACAAGCTAATTACGGACGAAAGAACGGAGTCCAGGAGACTAGATCGGAGGTTACATTGTCAACTGGCCGCTAATGGACTTTTACTATGGGCTTTTTTCTCTTCTTTTTGTAAAGTGCACATTAATAGCTTGAGATTAGGGGGGGGGGGCAACTACGTTGTACGTGCGATTATGGGCTCGTTGCATGTACGTCTCCAAGTATATAGCTCGATCCTTGGGGGGAGGGGGGCTGGCCCCGGCTTGCCCCCCCTTGGCTCGCCATTGTGAACGCGTTTGCACCCTGTCCCCCGCATGGGTCGGGGAATAGGTGCTCCCCCTAGACCGAACCGGGGTTGATACACTTTGCATTTGGCTCGTGTTTTTCAACCCCTTGTGATTTGAGGGACCATTTTCTGGGCCTGACTCGATGGTGTTGAGCTCTATGTCATCGTTGTTAACGGTGTCTTTATTACAAGTGTCATTGAAGTGGGTATTGGCTCCTTATGGCTTGGGTCCCTTTGCTTCTTGTCCTCTTGTTGACTTTTTGTTTATATTTTCATTTGCTATTTTGACTTGTTGATCATAACAATTTGCTTGGACTTATTCCGCAGTCCCTCCGTTCCAAAATACTTGTCGTGGTTTTAGTTCAAATATGAACTAAAATGGCAACGAGTATTTTGGACGGAGGGAGTAGAATTAAGTGTGACCATCAAATATTACCAATCATTTCTGAAACAATACATGTATAAATATACATTTCATTATACTACCAGAAAAATATTCAAGCCTAAAAACAAAATGTCTAATAAACACACAAAAAATCAAAAACCGGCAGAAACCAAAAACACACCTAAAAAACAAATAACAAACATAGCAGAGGAAAACCATGGAGAAACCAATGAAAACTGGTAAACCAGGGGGGCCAGGAAATATGCCAGGCCCATTCAGACGCTGCCCTGTGCGTCTAGTACTCTCTCGCAGCCCAGCCATATTTGAACTCGGGCAGTATTTTTCTAAACCACTCGCACCATTCCCTAAGAAAATCTCATGTCTCTTGTCTCAAAAAAGAGAAAGAAAAAAGCTCACATAGTAAACTGCAACCGAGCTCTGCCCCCCAGACCAGAATCCAGTGTACCTACGATACAGCACATTCGGGGCGGACCTCAAGCTCAACCTCAACCAGCCCCACCACATTCTCTACATCCCACGCATATAAAAACAGTTTGAGCCCATATCTACAGGATTAGATTAGTCACCTCCCCCCGTGATCGCATTAGGGCATGAGCTCACTGCCACCAAGTGGCGCGCATTTTAAAACGCAATCAGATTCTCTCGGCTGCACCAATGGAATGGCAGCCATGATTGGGGCCCCGTACTAGTATAACTTATCTCCCCGCCTCGTGGATAGGTGTATCAGTGTGTGTGTACATATTCGTTCGTTGTAAACAAATTAAATTAGCCACTAACTAATCATACAGTGTGTTTGTGTGTGTGTGAGAGAGATCTTGATCCTTGAACAATAAAATAGGTGTTGATTGAGGAGCTGGGGCCAAATAAGATATGCAATGGCAGCATCTCCCGGTTCATGTATCCCCAGCAAGAAGCATCTCTTGTCTGTGTTTGCATACGTCCTGATCTACTCCAAGATCTTGGTGCGTGGGTGGGTGCGACGATGATGGATGCATGCGCTCCGCCCTCCAGATCCTCTGAACCTTCCTTCTGTCCTGCTACATATGTACTCCCTCCGTATGGAAGTGAACTCCACATAGTAGTATATTATACAGAATTAGTCAAGCAGAGTTGTTCCGATGTAGCTAACCACACTGAGCTAGAACCTAGAAGTAACTGAATTTCCACTCTGAAATCATTTTTCCTTCGGACTGCCTGCCCAAGTGACGACCCTATCTCTCCATTCCTTCAACCTGCAGGCTGCAGGTAGGTCGCTAACCTGCCAACGGAGGAGGCATGGCACGGTGATTAGAGTATTCTTCTTCTAACGCTACTAGTAGTTGATTAGCGTCCGTCCAGGAGAATATATATATCCTGGACCGACAATAGGAGCATGACCTTACAACAAACAGTACAGCAGTACACCACTAAGCAGCTGGATCAGGATGTGCGCTCTCTGACGCCACACATGCTGACACGCAGCATTAGAAAGTTTCCCTGACACCAACTGTACTAGTACTAATATAGGCCGAAATCAAATGGGCGTTAGTGATAATAAACATATGATCTTCTGGTTTCTGATGCACAAAAACGCCCAGGCTGGACTAGTACTTACTAAAATCCAGTTGACATCTAAGCATGTGCCTTGATGTGATGCAACCATATCTTACTGTCTATAATAGCTGTTCTCTCTCTTGGACTCTTGGTCTTGGAAGCTATCTATTTCCCCTTTCCCAGCTGAGCTGAGTTCATCTCCTGTTGAAACAGCGGCACAAGGATTTGCAGCTTGGATACATCCTTGGGGCCTTTTGTGAGTGGGTTGGGATTGATCTTGGCGCCACTGTTACCCCCTGGTTCCATGAGGGAATAAAAGCGGTTCACTGTCTGGGAAATGGAGTTGTTATCTATCTGGTTCTGATTGTGGTTGGGAACTTGAGTCAGCAACAAACATCCAAAGGTGATGCTGTCATGCCAGAAGACTGGCCACAACAAGACAGTTGAGCAAAACCCACTCCAGTCATGTCCATTGGTCAGTCGACTAATCAACGTCTGGAGCCCAGAATTCACCATCTCTGTAGTGTACCACATCCCAGATTGATTTATAGCCATCTCTGTCACTGCTTTAGTTAAACTCAGCAAGTGCAGATGTGCACAAGTAAGTGAGAGCTAATTCAAATCCCACCACCAAGTGCTGTCACTGTTCACATCAGTACATCACCACCCACATCTGGACCACTTGGAAGTCTGAGAAGAACAAACAAACAAGCAAGCAGCAGGTAGCAGCAAAGCCTGGGCAGTCCATGAAAGAGCTTTCAGCTGCTTGCCATGATGGTGACTAGTAATTAACAATTGCCAACTACACTAGTAATAAGAGTGGCTTGAGTGCTAGGCAATGCTTAGCTCCCAGTCAACTTTTTATCCTCTCCTCTAGAGGGGCGCCAGCCTTTGGATTAAACTAGACGGGATTAGCAAGGGAATGTTACTTTCTTGGCATCACAAAGCAAGCATGTCTGCTCTAGTTTATTATTGATGATTCCATCAGCAGAACCTAAGCAGCAGTGGTGAAAGAAAGATAGTGGTGGCCGCAGTTTGACCGGACCTAGCTTAGCTGCTACTACTGATAGATCACTTGTGCGTGTTACTTTGGGCCTGCCTAACTCCAGGGAATTTGCGAGCTGCTTTTCACGAGTTAGATTTTCTAGACGAATCTGCAGATGCTGTGCCCACCAATAACTACTATCCTAGAGCAGACAGAATATAAATTCAGAAAGCTACTTCTATCTCGGTGATCTAGGCCCTCCTTCAAAAAGCCAAGAATCCAAAGTTATTATTAGCAATTAGTACAAGATGAGAACTAGGGAATACTAAACAGCATCAAACCAAAACAAAATGCTTGGTCACAAGACAAAATTAGTATCCTTTGCTTCTATTTTTGATGATTTAATAAAGATAGTACTCCCTCCGTAAGGAAATACAAGAGCGTATAGATCACTACTTTAGTGAACAGAGGAAATAGTAAGCAGGACAGGCCTGTTTTGTCCTATCTGAAAATTCTGCTGCTGTTAGTGAAAACATGTGAAGGTGATAATAGAAGAAATGATGGTTTGGTGGGGGAGAGGGTTCAGATCTGCCACATCAATACCTTGTACAGGCAGCTAAACCAACAGCTCTGCGGCGTCAAAGCCACCATGTCCCTCTCACCGAAATATAATGGAAAGAATCTGAGGGTCGCCATCGCCGGACAGAATCGCTGTCATTATGCAATCTTCATGCTAGCTGATAGCCCGGAAATCTCCGGCTTCCGCTTTGTTTATCACTGCCAAAGCAATCGTTGGCATGATTGTTAATCAATCTATCTATGGCTGGCTTTTCCCAACACGAACACCGCCGTACCTACATGTAGCAGCTCTTAAAATAACGGCCACGCCCGATCTCCCCTGAGTTGTATAATCAATTATGGTCATGATGATAAGGCGGAACAAACAAAAGGATCAACGCATGACTTGTCAAGATAAATACAGTGCCGATTTGGCCTTGTTTAATCGGGGAGGTGAAGATTCGCCGTCGACCGGAAATTGTTTTATGACAATGATATGCTATATATATTTTGGAGGAAAAGTGGTCACATGAAAACTTATGGCTAGATTCTTCTCTGGGCCAATAGTATACTCTCTTGTGACCGGAAGCTATTCGATCCGTTGCCTTTGGCCCTGTTTTGCAAACGTTGACCGTAACTTTATACTATCATTTACTTTTATTTGCCAAAATAACAATACTTCAATGCACTTAACTAAGGTCGATGTTATATTAGCTGGAAAATAAAAGTCATACTAGTCGGTTACTGGCGATTTTTCCTTAGCTATCTAGTTTTTTTTAGGGAATCCTTAACTATGTAGTTGATTATCTTCTTGTATATGAAAATGAGCTCTTGCTGCTCAGAAAAAAAGAACAAGAGCCATGACCTCAAATGACTCTGATTGAACTTATCATTCGGTTACTTTTTCTTGGGCAGATGCCAGTTTTCTTGTAGCTGGTGGACATGACTAGCCAGTAATGATCTTCATCCTCCCTCTCTTCTTATCTTTGTGTGCCCAGACATGTGTCTCTCGCTCTTGAGGCATCAAGGGGTCGTGTGGTTCTAGAGCGCTCAGGTACTATACCACTTACGGAAGCGAGAACATTCCAATGGCGGTCACGCCCGTCTGTCCACTCACACTTATTCGATGTATTGGAGGCCAGTCACGTTGGGGAAAAGCCTATGGAAAAACATCACGTTTTTTCTAAGGTAGACCGTGTAGATGTTGGGATAAACGATGGTACAGTTTTGAAACCTATTATTGGTGCCAATGTTATCCCCAATTAATGTGCTGCCAGCGATCATTATGCTATGTGTACCATCAATTCAAGTTGTGCATACTTTAGGCTTTTTTCTCGAAGAAACTTCCGATCTATTTATAATCAATCATGATGGTACAAAGAAGATCATAGAAATTACAACCAGGGCCATGGACTATCTAGCGACAACTACAATCACACGATCGAGCCGAAAGCATGTCAACGTCATCGCCCATCCCTCATTGGAGTGTGGTAAATCTTGTTGCAATAAGCAATAAGGAAGTCGTCATGCCCACAAGACCAGGACAACAGAACAACAACCATCAACAATGAAGATAGTTGTAAATCGGAAGAATCAAACTTGTAAGCAGCCAAACGAAGGCAAGCGAAGATCAGATGCAAACAAATCCACCAAAAACCAGCACCGGCCGAATCTCGCATGATTTGACGGAAACACACCTCCACATGCCCATGTGACGTCGCATGACCCACCATAGGGACGGGGATCGAATGTGGGAGAGATTACTTCTAATGAGTGGCAACGCCGCCCACACAACCCAAACCAAGACGTTAGGGCATCTCCAAGGTTGACCCCGTACCAGACACCACATCCGTCCGCGGACCAGTGGGGACCAGTTCATGGACACTGCTGCGGGAACAAACCATCCAAACGTGGTCGCATACATTTCAAAACGGTTTCAACACCGAAAGATTTTCCTGAAACACGATGGAATTCATCAAAGTTCAGATAGAACATAGCACAATTCATCCATAAATAGCATGCAAATATATCTAGTTGAACAATAGTTCAAATTCAATGAGATAACCAGATGTTCATGTTGGAAATATGCCCTAGAGGCAATAATAAAATGGTTATTATTGTATTTTCTTGTTCATGATAATTGTCTATTATTCATGCTTTAATTGAATTGACCGGAAACCGCAATACATGTGTGAATACATAGACCACAACATGTCCCTAGTGAGCCTCTAGTTGACTAGCTCGTTGATCAACAGATGGTCATGGTTTTCTGACCATGAACATTAGATGTTATTAATAACGGGATCACATTATTAGGAGAATGATGTGATGGACAAGACCCAATCCTAAGCATAGCACAAGATCGTGTAGTTCGTTTGCTAAAAGCTTTTCTAATGTCAAGTATCATTTCCTTAGACCATGAGATTGTGCAACTCCCGGATACCGTAGGAATGCTTTGGGTGTGCCAAACGTCACAACGTAACTGGGTGGCTATAAAGGTGCACTACGGGTATATCTCCGAAAGTGTTTGTTGGGTTGGCACGAATCGAGACTGGGATTTGTCACTCCGTGAGACAGAGTGGTATCTCTGGGCCCACTCGGTAATGCATCATCATAATGAGCTCAATGTGACTAAGTAGTTAGTCACGGGATCATGCATTACGGAACGAGTAAAGTGACTTGCGGTAACGAGATTGAACGAGGTATTGGGATACCGACGATCGAATCTCGGGCAAGTAACATACCGATTGACAAAGGGAATTGCGTACGGGATTGCTTGAATCCTTGACATCGTGGTTCATCCGATGAGATCATCGTGGAACATGTGGGAGCCAACATGGGTATCCAGATCCCACTGTTGGTTATTGATCGGAGAACGTCTCGGTCATGTCTGCATGGTTCCCGAACTCATAGGGTGTACACACTTAAGGTTCGGTGACGCTAGAGTTGTTATGGGAAATAGTATGTGGTTACCGAAGGTTGTTCGGAATCCCGGATGAGATCCCGGACATGACGAGGAGCTCTGGAATGGTCCGGAGGTGAAGATCGGTATATTGGACGAAGGGTATTGGAGTCCGAAATTGTTCCAGGGGTACCAGGTGATGACCAGCGTGTCCAAAAGGGGTTTCGGAGGCCCCGACAAGCGTTGGGGAGCCTTATGGGCCAAGGGGAGAGGGCACATCAGCCCACTAAGGGGCTGAGCGCCCCTCCCACCCCATCTCACGTAACCAGGAGATGTGGGGGTGCCACCCCTAGGGCAGTCGCCCCTCCCGGCTTGCGGGGCAAGTTTCCTAGGGGGTGGGGGCGCCAAAACCCATCTAGGGTTTCCCCTATGGCCGCCGCCCCTCCCCTAGGGAACCCTAGGGCGCCTCCCCTCCTCCCTCCCCCGTATATATAGTGAGGGAGAGAAAGGGCAGCCGCACACTTCCCCCGGCGCAGCCCTCTCCCTCCTCCAACACCTCATCCTCCTCCGTAGTGCTTGGCGAAGCCCTGCGGGAGAACCACAAGCTCCACCACCACGCCGTCGTGCTGCCGGAGCTCTCCCTCAACTTCTCCTCCCCCCTTGCTGGATAAAGAAGGAGGAGACGTCCCCGGGCTGTACGTGTGTTTAACGCGGAGGCGCCGTTGTTCGGCGCTTAGATCGGAATCAACCGCGATCTGAATTGCTGCGAGTACGACTCCTTCATCCGCATTCTTGTAACGCTTCCGCATCACGATCTTCAAGGGTATGAAGATGCACTCCCCTCTCTCTTGTTGCTAGTCTCTCCATAGATTGATCTTGGTGATGCATAGAAAATTTTGAATTTCTGCTACGTTCCCCAACAGTGGCATCATGAGCTAGGTCTATGAGTAGTTTCTATGCACGAGTAGAACACAAGTTGTTGTGGGTGTAGATTTTGTTCAATATGCTTACCGTTACTAGTCCTATCTTGTTTCGACGGTATTGTGGGATGAAGCGGCCCGGACCGACCTTACACGTACGCTTACGTGAGACAGGTTCCACCGACTGACATGCACTTGTTGCATAAGGTGGCTAGCGGGTGCCAGTCTCTCTCACTTTAGTCGGATCGGATTCGATGAAAAGGGTCCTTATGAAGGGTAAATAGCAATTGGCATATCACGTTGTGGTTTTGGCGTAGGTAAGAAACGTTCTTGCTAGAAACCTATAGCAGCCACGTAAAAACTTGCAACAACAATTAGAGGACATCTAACTTGTTTTTGCAACATATGTCGTGTGATGTGATATGGCCAAGAAGGATGTGATGAATGAAATATATGTGATGTATGAGATTGATCATATTCTTGTAATAGGAATCACGACTTGCATGTCAATGAGTATGACAACCGGCAGGAGCCATAGGAGTTGTCTTTAATTATTGTATGACCTGCGTGTCACTGAATAATGCCATGTAATTACGTTAATTCATTGCTAAACCGTTAGTTATAGTAGTAGAAGTAATCAGTTGGCGAGACAACTTCATGGAGACACGATGACGGAGATCATGATGATGGAGATCATGGTGTCATGCCGGTGACGATGATGATCATGGAGCCCCGAAGATGGAGATCAAAAGGAGCAAAATGATATTGGCCATATCATGTCACTATTTGATTGCATGTGATCTTTATCATGTTTATGCATCTTATTTGCTTAGAACGACGGTAGTAAATAAGACAATCCCTCATAATAATTTCAAGAAAGTGTTCCCCCTAACTGTGCACCGTTGCGAAAGTTCGTTGTTTCGAAGCACCATGTGATGATCGGGTGTGATAGATTCTAACGTTCACATACAACGGGAGTAAGCCAGATTTACACACGCGAAACACTTAGGTTGACTTGGTGAGCCTAGCATGTACAGACATGGCCTCGGAACACAAGAGACCGAAAGGTCGAACATGAGTCGTATAGTGGATACGATCAACATGAATATGTTCACCGATGATGACTAGTCCGTCTCACGTGATGATCGGACACGACCTAGTTGACTTGGATCATGTATCACTTAGATAACTAGAGGGATGTCTATCTGAGTGGAAGTTCATAAGATGAACTTAATTATCCTGAACATAGTCAAAAGGTCTTTGCAAATTATGTCGTAACTCGAGTTTTAGTTCTACTGTTTTAGATATGTTCCTAGAGAAGATTTAGTTGAAAGTTGATAGTAGCAATTATGCGGACTGGGTCCGTAAACTGAGGATTTTCCTCATTGCTGCGTAGAAGGCTTATGTCCTTAATGCACTGCTCGGTGTGCTGAACCTCAAACATCGTATGTGGATGTTGCGAACATCTAACATACACGTTTTTGATGACTACATGATAGTTCAGTAATGCTAAACGGTTTAGAATTGTGGCGCCGAAGACGTTTTTGAAACGGAACATATGAGATGTTCCAAGGGCTGAAATTGGGATTTCAAGATCGTGCCCACGTCAAGAGGTATGAGACCTCCGACGAGTTTCTTAGCCTGCAAACTAAGGGAGAAAAGCTCAATTGTTGAGCATGTGCTCAGATTGTCTAAGTACTACAATCACTTGAATTGAGTGGGAGTTAATCTTCCAGATGAGATAGTGATGGTTCTCCATAGTCACTACCACCAAGCTATTAGAACTTCGTGATGAACTATAACATATCAGGGATAGACATGATGATCCTTGAGCAATTCGCGGTTGTCGGTGTCAAAACCGGCGGATCTCAGGTAGGGGGTCCCGAACTGTGCGTCTAGGCGGATGGTAACAGGAGACAAGGGACACGATGTTTTACCCAAGTTCAGGCCCTCTTGATGGAGGTAAAACCCTATGTCCTGCTTGATTGATATTGATGATGTGGGTATTACAAGAGTAGATCTACCACGAGATCAAGGAGGCTAAACCCTAGAAGCTAGCCTATGGTATGATTGTTGTTCGTCCTATGGACTAAAACCATCCGGTTTATATAGACACCGGAGAGGGCTAGGGTTACACAGAGTCGGTTACAATGGTAGGAGATCTACATATCCGTATCGCCAAGCTTGCCTTCCACGCCAAGGAAAGTCCCATCCGGACATGGGACGAAGTCTTCAATCTTGTATCTTCATAGTCTTGGAGTCCAGTCGATGATGATAGTTCGGCTATCCAGACACCCCCTAGTCCAAGACTCCCTCAGTAGCCCCTGAACCAGGCTTCAATGACGACGAGTCCGGCGCGCATGTTGTCTTCTGCATTGCAAGGAGGGTTCCTCCTCCGAATAATTAAGATTGTGAACACCAGGATAGTGTCCGGTTCTACAAAATAAATTCCACATACCATCGTAGAGAGAATAATATTTACACAAGTTCAATCTGCTGACGTATTTTGTGGCGTGACGTCACACCACAACCAAGCCTTTACTCGAATCGTTTTTATTATACCACCTCCGCGCATTTAGCACAGCGGTTTCCTTGGTACGTCTTGTCGAAGCAGAGATCGTGTTCCCCTTATTCCGGGATTCTCATCAATACAGACGTGGGTAACCCAACCGCGCCCGTTGCCACGCCCCCTCCATCGAAGGCGGGTTCCAAACGGTCACGGGGACGGCTCTTGGTATTCTCCCTCTTTATAATGAGACCAAGGCCCGTTCTTTTTCTTCAATCCTCAATCGAATCCGCCCCTCGGCCCGAGTTCCAACACCCAGGGCTCCAGATTCGGGTACTTTCGACCTTCGACAATGTCCGGCTCCGATCTACGAGGCCGGTGGATGCCCTCCTCCGTCATGGAAGAGGACGTGCTAAAGCTGAGAGACGCCAGGTACTTAACCTACGAGATTTCGCATAGGTTGCCTGCCCAAGGGCAAGTTATTCCGACTCCCGAGCCCGACGAGAGTGTCGTGTTTGTGTCTCACCTCCGTCAGGGTTTAGGCTTCCCGATGGATCCCTTCGTGAGGGGGCTCATGTTTTACTATGGGATGGAATTCCATGACTTGGCTCCGGAGTCCATCCTCCACATCTCATCATTCATTGTCGTCTGCGAAGCCTTCCTCCGCACTACCCCTCACTTCATCTTGTGGCTCAAAACCTTCAACGTGGAGCCGAAGATGATTGAGGGGCGTCAGGCAGAGTGCGGCGGGGCGGTTATAAGCAAGAGGGCCGATGCTCCATGGCCCGAGGGCTCTTTTCAGGAGGAGCTCGGCTTGTGGCAACAGGAGTGGTTCTATATCACCGCTCCCAGGGGCAGCAGGCAGAGGCCGCCGCCCGCCTTTCGCCCGGGCCCTCCACAATGGCTGACGTCATGGGTCAACAAAGGGCTTGACTAGGGGCCGTCCAAAGACGTACCCCTATTGCAGGGCCGGATTCGAGACCTCTAAGAAAGGGAGATCAATCTGGTCGTAGTGGCACAGGTTATGCTGATTCGGCGCCTTCTGCCCTGCAAACGTCCCCCCCTCCGCCTGTGGGAATTTAATCCAGAGGGACCACGAGCTCTCCAACACTTCATGGGTTTGACACCCGTGGAGATGTACAAACTATTCTTCGGATCACAAGATATGCGTCCGGACTTCACCGAGGACGCTGGCCTAAGCTGCAATCGCCCGGATACTCAAGTAAGTAGCCCTGTTTCCGGACACATTGTCCATTTATTTATCATGGGTTTGCCTTTTAACCAGCTATCCCTTGGACAGGAGTGGATAGCGCAAGCAAAACTGATACGGTGTCCAGCCCCCCTCCCCGAGACCACGCCGGATCCCGTGTTAATCAAAATGTTGGAGGTTGCACCTTCGGAGGAGGGCAAAGGGGGGCACAGGGAAACTACCACCTCTGCCAAGGAGGCTTTTAGTAAGGGGGGAATCGAGAATCCCACCCTCCAGGGGGAGAAAAGGACCGCTTCCGAAGCCCAGAGGCCAAGGCCTCAAAGCGGGGAAAGAAATCTGCACCGGAAGGTCCTGTGCCGGGAAGAGCCCCGGCCGCACAGTCTCCCCAAAGGAATCAGCCCTCCAGCGAGCCATAAGTAAAAAGGGGGAATTTTGTAATAGGGGACACCCCTACTTTATTTCTAAGGGCAACCGAAGTTTTCACCATGTAGTTCGGATCTCAGCCCTTCTCAGCAGAGCTCATCTTCGGGGGACCTTCATCCGAAGATGATGGAGAGCGAAACGCCTCCATTTGCCGCCCCGTCGCGCGGGGCGGACGACCCTGAGGTGTCGTCACGAAGGGTCTCCCCGAGTCCGGCGGGGCCGGGGAGTTCGGCACCCACTGGAGTACGGCCGGTGGAGCTGCAGGATTTGCTCGAGAGGGCGTCTATCTCAGAAGATCACCGCACATTAATGAGTATGGTGATTGAAAGGATCTCATCCGCCGAGAGCGGGTTGCATGAGGCCGCCGAAGTTTGCTGACGGGGTTTGAGGTACGCAAAAAATGACATACCTTTTGACAGTTTTGAACATGGAGTGCGCCCTGTATAGATAGTAGCCCCTGAGACTTGGTATGCTGTCGAAAGCGACAGCGTGCCGAGGATCATAATCTCAGTTATAGAATGTCGCCTTTCCTATGCAGGTGGCGGAACATTCGGTGGCCAGCCGGACTGATGGAGTTGCCGAGCTGAAGCGGCAACTCGACGTTGCGGATGCGGACATCACGCTGGTCAATAAACGACTTGACGAGTCACAAGGCAGGTGGTTTCTCCGCGGTCACCTAGTAAGGGAGCTGATGCCCGTTCCTTAAAATTTGTATGCTTGATGTAGATGGTGCCGCTGCTATGGAAGACCTTCGAGCGGAGCTTGCTCGAGCCAAGGAGCAAGCCAGGCAAAGTGATGCGGCTACCTCGAAGGCAGCGGAAGAGCTAAAAGCCGAAAAGGCTGCTCACTGCCGAAGCAGGGAGGAGATGGCCGGAATGGCCGTGAAATTAAAAGATGCTACCGACCGCTATGAGGTTCTTTAAAGAGAACACCGAGCGGAGCAAGAGGACCTGAAGAAGGCCGCCGCCGAAGCCAAGGATGCCTGTTGTGCGATGCGGGCTATGAAGGAGGAACTGCGTCAGGCCGGAGACATTGCGGCTGGAAAGCCCTTTCTGTTGCGTAGGAAGTTCACGGATCCGAAGTATGCTTAGTTGGGCCAATTGTGGGGTGCGGAGGATCCTTATCTGGATTTGGCGGCGAGTGCGGCGGACGCAGTCGTGCACTTCCGAAGCCAGAAGGATCACGAAATGGAAGAGCTTTTCTGGTCTCAATTCCATAGTCCGGAGCGTCCACTTCCGTTGACTAATCGGTTGGCTGAGTGGGCTGAGCTGAATAGATTGTCCGGACTTGCCATGACGGATGTGGTGGCTCATCTGTGGGCAGAAAGGCCTAAGCCGGAGAGTTAATTTGGCTTGTTGCAGCAATTCCTTGGGGCGGTGCCGCATATCGAGGCGATGAAGCGGTCGGCATGCATAGAGGGTGCACGGATGGCTCTCGCCCGTGTTAAGACATACTGGGCGGAGATGGATGCCACCGATGTTGCATCCCGGGGTTCGGACAAAAGCCGATTACCCGCCGAGCACTATTTTGAGGAAGTCCTGCAGGGCGCTCGTTTAATAGAGTCGCAGTGCTCGAAAGATGTTATGTTCAAATGACATGTATGATTTGTGAGATCATGTTTATAATGTAACGGCTTTTTATACTTGTGCGTTCAAGTATTGAACTATCTCCTGTGCGGCCGTATATGTATGTATAACCTGAAAGATGGTAGTCTTTGGCTTCAGCCCCCACGCACATGGTGCAGGGGTGTTTGCAAAAAAAGGCGCTTTTTCACACTTAATCCAACGTCTTGGTCCTTTGAAGGAGGTGATAGCATAGCAAACTAGGCAACCGGACTATAGTGCTTTATCACTTTCACTTAGCCATAGGAGCTCGATGGTGGGGCTACTATATAGCCCCTAGAGGCACCACGCTCTCCGAACTCGGGGAGCGTATGTGCCTGACCGGGAAGCGGTCCTTCGTCAAAGCGGAGGAATTCTAAACATTCCAGTAGTCAATCGAGTGGTTGACCAGTCTCTCGCTATATCATGACAGTCAGTTTTCGGCTTTCTCTACTGAGGTGCTCGCCCGGCCGAACCGGGGCACAATCGCAGTAGTTCTCCTGGTGCCGCGTTAGCCAATGGAGCGGAATGTAAGGCAGCAAAACACAGGAGCCGGGCAAACCCAACATTTGACCAAAGACATGATTTGGAGCTGATGCATATAAGGCCTAACTCGAGACGCCGAACACTCCCTGAGGTATTCGGTCTTTATGATACCGGGCAGAACAATGCCCTAAGCCCCTAGTGTCCAGGTACGGGCGAGAACTTCTGACGCGGCCGATGCCAAAACGCCAGCCTCCTCCTCGGTTATGGTAGGAAACCGGGGGATGTGTATCAACAAGAGACAGTAAGAAAGGTTTACGCAGGGTCTTAATCTGAAAAGAATCCTTGCAACGGGTCCCTGCTGCACATCTGCGCCCGTGTCTCCGTTGTGCTGTATCCTGGACGGGTGTAGCACGTGCTTCATCTGTAAAAGAGAAGAACTTAGTTTGGAAAAAATATCGTTCAAATGATGTATTTAAAATAAAGTATGATTTGGAAGATGAATAAAGTTGAGCTTTATTGGCTCTCATTGTTTATACGTGCAGCCCCTTCTAAAGAGGTATGCGGCTGGGAAGCCCCTTGTTTATTTATGCCGGACTTGCCTAACCGTGTTCGAGGTCTAAATGACCTGTTTTTAGGGGCTTTGACCAGTAGGGTCGGATTAGTGTGCGGCTGTCAAGGCAGTCTCACGTTTTCCGTGGTCGAGGAACACTCGGAGTTACCCTTTAATGAGATTATGCCGCGTGGACCGGGCATTTTAAGCGTAAGAGACGCGTAATGCGGTATTGCGTTAAAGCGGGCAAAAGCTTCGCGTCCTAGTAGTGCTTGATGGCTACTTTTGAATGGGGCAATATGGAAAATGAGCTTTTCGCGACAGAGGTTGTCGGATGAACCGAACACGACCTCTAGTAGTACAGAGCCTGTACAATTGGCGTAAAGGCCTGGCGTCACTCCTTTGAAGGAAGTGCTGCTACAGCGAATTTTGGTAGGGTCTATCCCCATTCTGCGGATGGTGTCCTGGTATAGCAGGTTTATATCGCTGCCGCCATCCATTAGGACTTGTGTGAATTGTAGTCCGTCGATTATGGGATCCAATACCAAAGCAGTCCCTCCTACGTTTCGAACACTTCTGGAGTAATCCTGATGGTCGAAAGTAATTGGTTTAAACATCCAATTTCGGGACTCTGCTGGGGTGGACCGTGCGGCGCGTGTTTTAGCAGGTGCCGCACTATTTTTCCTTGTTATCACATGAAGTGAGTTCACTGTTTCGACTTCTAGTGGGAAAGTCTTATGTTTTCCGGTGTGCTGCTTGTGGGGTTCGTCGTCGTCTGTGCTTGGTGTGTCGATCCCCTTGTGTTCGGCGTTAAGTCAGCCGGACTGCTTGAAGACCCAACAATCTCTGTGGGTATGGTTTGCAGGCTTCCTGGGGGTACTATGGATTTGACATATCCTATCCAAGATTTTGTTTAGGTTGGATAGCTCATCACTGTTGTCTTTAAGAGGCAGTGTTTTATTATTCGGCCGAGAGCTTTTCAACCCGGCGTTGACCGCCATGCTATTTGGGCCATTTTCCTTATTCCGGCGCTGATCTTTTCTGTGTCGTGATTTCCCATTTCCATCCCTGACCTCGGATGTACTCGGGTCGCTGGTGCTACATCTTGCCAGCCAGCTATCTTCCCCCGCGCAAAAGCGGGTCATGAGGCTTGTTAGTGCGGCCATTGTTCTTGGTTTTTCCTGGCCGAGGTGTCTGGCGAGCCATTCGTCTCAGACGTTATGCTTAAAGGCTCCTAAGGCTTCGACGTCCGGACAGTCGACTATTTGGTTCTTTTTGGTGAGGAACCTATTCCAGAATTTGCGTGCTGACTCTTCGGGCTGTTGAGTTATGTGACTTAAATCGTCTGCATCCGGAGGGTGGACATAAGTCCCCTGAAAATTTGCTCGAAACGCATCCTCGAGCTCTTCCTAACTTCCAATGGTATTTTCTGGGAGGCTTTTGAGCCAATGCCGAGCTGGCCCTTTGAGCTTGAGGGGTAGGTATTTTATGGCATGGAGATCGTCTGCTCTGGCCATATGTATGTGTAGGATATAATCCTCAATCCAGACTCCGGGGTCTGTTGTTCCGTCATATGCCTCTATGTTTACGGGTTTGAATCCGGCTAGAAATTCATGATCCAGTACCTCATCGGTGAAACATAGTGGGTGTGCGGCGCCCCTATATTTAGGTGTGCCGTTGTCTTCAAACACTCGGCAGGTTGTGTTGCTCCCTGCAGTCTTCTTTTTTGGCCCATAGATGGACCTGACCGGGCTGTCGGTGTCAAAACCGGTGGATCTCAGGTAGGGGGTTCCGAACTGTGCGTCTAGGCGGATGGTAACAAGAGACGAGGGACACGATGTTTTTACCCAGGTTCGGGCCCTCTCGATGGAGGTAAAACCCTACGTCCTACTTGATTAATATTGATGATGTGGGTTACAAGAGTAGATCTACCACGAGATCAAGGAGGCTAAACCCTAGAAGCTAGCCTATGGTATGATTGTTGTTCGTCCAATGGACTACAGCCATCCGGTTTATATAGACACCGGAAAGGGCTAGGGTTACACAGAGTCGGTTACAAAGGTAGGAGATCTACATATCCGTATCGCCAAGCTTGCCTTCCACGCCAAGGAAAGTCCCATCCGGACACGGGACGAAGTCTTCAATCTTGTATCTTCATAGTCTTGGAGTCCGGCCGATGATGATAGTTCGGCTATCCGGACACCCCCTAGTCCGGGACTCCCTCAGTAGCCCCCGAACCAGGCTTCAATAACGACGAATCCGGCGCGTATGTTGTCTTCGGCGTTTGCAAGGCGGGTTCTTCTCCATGCTCCATGTGTTTGCCGGATAGTGTCCGGTTGCTTCATAAATGCTGCGCTCCTTGGCTTCCGCGTCCAATAATGGACTTCTTCCACGCGTCGTACGAATGCGAAAAGCCAGGGTATTTTTATGTTTTACCCCCTAGCTGCGCAAATAAGCTGCCTATAAGAGAGGCGAGGATCCAGATCCAAATCACATCATCCTCCTTCCGCAAGTACTCATCGAGGCGCATCTGACACCAAACCCTTTCCATCATGGACAGTCGACGCGGCTCCTCTTCTCGCGCTCCCAGCCCTAAGCTAGGAAATTGGAGGAGATGCTCAGTCCCGCATAGCGAGTTAGTGACGCTCCAAGCAGAGGGATATCTTCCCCCGACCTTCATGGTTCCGGTTCGAGCCGGACTGGCCACCTACAAGGGTGGGAAGCAGGCGGAGAGCGCCCCCAATCCCTCCAAAGGAGAGCGGGTGTGCTTCGTCCCCTACTTAATAAGGGGACCCGGATTTCCTATACATCCGTTTCTCCGGGGGCTCCTGGAGTTCTACGGACTCCAGCTTCATCATCTTACACCTGCCTCCATTTTGCACATCGCGGGCTTCCTAGCTCTGTGTGAGCTGTTCTTGGGCATTGAGCCCCATTTTGCACTGTGGAAGAGGCTCTTTTGCCTCGTACCCCCTCTCACGAGGGGTCGATATATCAAGTGGGCGGAGCCGAAATATGGCGCATCGCCAGGACCGGATACCTGTCCGGGACCCCGAAGAAGGCGTCCGAAGACTGGCCTTCGGAGTGGTTTTATATGGAGGACGCTCCGCTGCCGGATCCAGTCCGAATCGGCCTTCCGGAGTTCAGCAACGCTCCACTGAAGAAACGCCTGAGTTGGCGCCCACGGAGCCCTCAACGAGAAGATGATAGGAGCGTCCATTACTTGATGGGCCGGGTACGGCTGCTAGCCCATTCCGGATTAACCATGATCGGAGTCATGGCCACATGCATTATGCGCGGGGTGCAGCCGCTCCAATATAGGGGCTACCCCATGTGGGACTTCAATGGAGACGATGACGCCACCCGTCACGGCCGCAAGGGACCTGGCTCGACTGACGACCTGGTGAAGATCCTGTCCGGCTTGTATAAGGGGGAGAAGGAGGACTTCCTCCGCACGAATCCTCTGAACGGGTTTTCCATGAACAACCCTCGGAGCTGGGTAAGCGGTCGCATGCATATCTGATCCGTGCCTTTAAAGGCAATTGTCTTATTGTATGATTTTGACACAGGAACTGCGTCGGGATGTGGAGGGCAAAAAAAGCCCAGCTCCACAACCCAGGATCCAGAAAGGTCCCTTGATCCGGCCTTCGAAGAGGATCCGGACTTAGCGGTGGAACTGATCGACGGGGTGTTCCCCGGTTTGTTTCTGGCCTCCTAGGTGACTACGACCGAGGTCTTGACACCATTATTTAATCCGTGCTCAATTCTGACCATCCCATACTGATGGTGCATCGCAGGAGGTGCCTTTAAGGCGGGAAGCCGAACCGGCGGTGGCCGGCCAACAAGGGTCAGTCCGGCCCAGCAGGCGGAAGAGGAGTGCAACGCGAACTGAAACGTCGCTGCAACAGTACGGAGCACCGCTATTTTTAAGGGAAGGATTCCTAGGAGGTATATTAATGCTCGTAACTTTTCCAGAAAGAGCGCTCGCCGGATAGTGTCCGGAGAGGTTGCCAATCAAGCCTCCACCAGCCATGCTCCAATGCATGGCCCGGGAGGGGAGGCGAATACAAGGCATGAGTCGGACGCTCCTCCGACGGAGGATGCTGACAGGCTGTCCGCCACCTGGTCTTAGGTGGAGAGCGCCATGAATCACAGGCATCGCCGGACAGTTCTTCGTGACGTGTGTTTCTCCCCGAAGGCGTTAAATGCCTTTGATGCGGGAAACGCGCACCTCCGTGCCGCTCAAGATGGGTTAACCAGAGCCACGGAGCAGTATGTGAAAGACATACGTGTAAGTAATTTTAATAGTTATATATACCAGTAGCCCCCGAGACTTAAAATAGTTAAAATAACTGATTTAAGGATCAATTTTTATGCAGGATCTTACGGAGAAGAATACCCATCTGTCCCAGGAGCTCAAAGAGTGCAAGGCCCAACTTGAGGCCGCACTGGCCGCCACAGGGGGAGCCACAGAGACCCCCGCTGGTAAGACGTACTTTGAAAAAATAATTAATTAACAAAGTGCGGCGTGAATCTGACAATAATATTGCAGAGGGCGCCGGACTAGATCCGGACAAGCAACAGCTATTGCGTCAGCTAAAGGCCGGCGAGAGGGTGCTTATGAAGGTGCAGCAGGAGAGAAACAAGCTCCAAGATGCCCACACCCAACTAGGAGAAGAGCTGAAGGGTGTTCGGGCCCAGCTGTCTGGCTCCGTGAAGGAGAATCAGCGGCTTCGTCGCGGCATTTATAGTTAGTGCTTGAGCAAATTCCTTTGAAAAGACGAATTCGGCGAGGAAGTCGATTGACAGAAATATGTCTTTAGGTGTGCTCACAGGTCGCCCTGTGGAGGAAATGCCTGGGTCAACGGGTGACCAACTTCCCGAGCTGGTGCAATTGTTTGAACGTGTTCGGCAGGCGATGAGTGGCGTCGTTCAGGCTTTATGGCCATCCGTCTCCCTACCCGAGGGCCTTGGTGAGCTTGCTGAGAAGCTTCAGGGAGCACGGCGACGCCTCCGTTTGTGGAAGATATCGGCCTGCCGTCAGGGCGCCAGGGAGGCCTGGGCCATGGTGAAGACGCGATACCCGAAGGCTGACCCAAACCACATGGCCGAGGTCGGACCTGCGGGGCCTGATGGAAGGAGATCCCTGTGAGCTTGATGTACGGCCAAGTGGAACTGGCCACAAAATATTCCCAACAGGAGTACAATCAGTCGGTTTGATGATGTAATTTGAAATGACATGTAAGATGCCTTCTAGCCGGATTGTAGATCGTTTGTCTTTGCGACCGTTTCACTTCAACCTCGGGACCCAACAATCCGGAGTGTGTCCGAATACCCTCACGGTTATAAAAGAACCGGGGCATGCATGGAGACAAGGTGTCGGGGTCATAATTGCTTTATCAGACAAGTGCCCAACTAGTTATGTTATATTACATGGTTAGTAAGAAACATCTTCCAGGGAGAATAGTTCCGTTAAGGGTTCCTTTCCCTGGGAGGCATGCCCTAAGGTGCAATGCCGGACTGCGAAAATAGCAGAAAAAGCATCTGGGGGCAGATAAATAAGTAAGTAATAAATCATCTTTTAGGTCACCGACCGAATATTCTCTTAAGAACGCTAGCTTTTGGCTTCACCCAGTCTGAGGTACACATCCGGCTGACCCGGTAGTAACAATCACAGAGGTGCTCCCTTTACCTTCTAGCCGAACAATCGGGAACGTAGGGGTAAGCACAGGAGCCAGGCAACCCAGCTTGGCCAAAACTTAAGTCATATCGATGCATATAATGGTGACTAAAAGGTACATGCGGAAGTATGACACATGTATTGGGCGTGAAGCCCATATGAATAAGCTTCTGGTAAAGAAGCCCCCAGGTATAATGAGTGCTAGGAGCACATCAAGTGTGTGCGAACAAAGCGCAAATCAGCCTATAAAAGGTATTGAAAAAAACTGGGAAGAAGGAGGGGGACAAGAGACAGTAAAAAATATAAAAAGGTGGACGGGGGAGTGAGACGAACTCTGAGTCCGGTGTTTAGGCGTAGAATCTTCAGAGACGGGCTATGTTCCATGGGTTCGGCTCGAGTCGGTTGTCAGATGCTTTACGTAGACGGTATCCTCCGCCGGTCAGGACTTGGTCGATGATGAAGGGACCTTCCCACTTGGGCTTAAGTTTGTCCTTTTTCTTGTCCGGCAGGCGTAGAACGAGTTCACCGACATTGTAAGTTTTGGCCCGTACTTCTCTGCTTTGATATCTTCGAGCCTGGTGCTGATAAAATGCGGAACGAGCCTTTGCCACATCCCGCTCCTCCTCTAAGGCGTCCAAACTGTCCTACCGATCCAACTCGGCTTCTCTTTCTTCGTACATGCGCACACGAGGTGAGTCATGAATTATATCGCAGGGCAGAACTGCCTCTGCGCCGTATACCATGAAAAATGGTGTGAATCCAGTAGTTCGGTTTGGCGTGGTCCGCAGTCCCCAGAGTACAAAGTCGAGCTCCTCTACCCAGTGCGTGTTAGATTCCATGAGGGACCGCACTAGTCTGGGTTTGATGACGCTCATGATTAGACCATTTGCTCGCTCGACTTGACCATTGGTTTGGGGGTGATAGACTGAAGCGTAATCGAGCTTGATGCCCATGTTTTTGCACTAGAGTTTAACCTCGTCGTCCGTGAAGTTCGTGCCGTTATCAGTGATGATGCTGTGGGGGACGCCAAAACGGTGTACTACCCCGGATACGAAGTCTATCACCGGTCCGGATTCTGTCGTTTTAACCGGCTTGGCCTCAATCCATTTGGTGAATTTGTCCACCATGACCAATAAGTATTTGTTCTTGTGGGTTCCCCCTTTAAGGGGTCCAACCATGTCAAGCCCCCAGACCGCGAACGGCCAGGTAATGGGTATAGTTTTGAGGGCGGTGGGTGGCATGTGGCTCTGATTAGCAAAGAGCTGGCAACCGACGCATCGTTGGACTAAGTCCTTAGCATCTTCCCGGGCTGTCGGCCAATAAAATCCTATACGGAAGGCCTTGCCTACAAGGGCCCGGGCTGCAGCGTGGTGCCCGCCGAGTCCGACGTGAATTTCAGCCAGGAGATTCCGCCCCTCCTCTTCGGAGATACACCTTTGAAGGACTCCGGTTGTGCTTTTCTTATAAAGTTCTCCCTCATGGACCTTGTAGGCTTTAGATCACCGAACTATGCAACGGGCCTCATTTTGGTCTTCGGGAAGTTCCTGCTGAATTAAGTAGGCTAAGAATGGTTCTGTCCACGGGGCAATTACTGCCATTATTTCATGAGCTGAAGGTGTTATTTCAATGGCTGAGCCGCCGATTGTGTCAGAATGGTCTGAGTTAGGTGATGCAGCTGGCTCCAGATTGTTATTTCCGGACTCCTCTTCCCATAGCACGGATGGCTTAAAGAGCCGTTCCAGGAAGATGTTTGGAGGGACGGCGTCTCATTTCACGCTGATGCGCGCTAACACGTCTGCTGCCTGGTTATTATCCCGGGCTACATGGTGGAATTCGAGTCCTTCGAACCGAGCTGACATTTTTAGGACGGCGTTGCGGTAAGCTGCCATTTTTGGATCTTTGGCGTCAAAGTCTCCATTTACTTGGGAGATTGCGAGGTTTGAATCCCCGTGCACCTCTAGGCATTGAATGCCCATGGAGATTGCCATCCGGAGGCCATGTAGAAGGGCCTCGTATTCGGCTGCGTTGTTGGAGTCCATGTACATTATTTGAAGTACGTATTGGATTGTGTCTCTAGTTGGGGACGTCAGGACGACTCCAGCCCCCAAGCCAGCCAACATTTTGGATCCTTCGAAATGCATGATCCAATTGGAGTATGCGCCGTACCCTTTAGGGAGTTCGGCTTCGGTCTATTCAGCGACGAAGTCAGCCAGAACCTGCGACTTTATAGCTCGCCGTGGTTTATATGTTATGTCAAATGGTAAGAGCTCAATAGCCCATTTTGCAATCCTGCCCGTTGCGTCGCGATTGTTTATAATATTGTTGAGAGGTACTTCGGAGGCCACCGTTATGGAACACTCTTGAAAGTAGTGTCGCAGCTTCCGGGATGCCATGAACACCGCATACGCTATCTTTTGATAATGTGGGTATCGGGACTTGCATGGCGTTAGAACAGTGGATACATAGTACATTGGTTTTTGAAGAGGGAATCTATGCCCTTCTGTCTCTCGCTCGACGACGAGTACCACGCTGACAACTTGATGTGTTGCTGCGATATATAATAACATAGGTTCGCCCAGGTTGGGCGCGGCCAGGACCGGATTTGTTGCCAGTATGGCCTTTATTTCTTCGAGTCCAGCTGTGGCAGGATCCGTCCATTCGAAATGTTCGGTGCGCTGGAGGAGGCGGTAGAGGGGCAAAGCCTTTTCTCCCAAACGGGAGATGAAGCGACTTAAGGCCGCTACGCATCCAGTTAGTTTTTGTATTTGCTTGAGGTCCTTTGGAATATCCAACTGTGACAGAGCTCGGATTTTGGCTGGGTTTGCTTCAATTCCTCTACCGGATACGATGAAGCCCAAGAGCTTTCCGGCTGGTACGCCGAAGACGCATTTTTCCGGATTGAGCTTAATGTCATATGCTCAGAGGTTGTCGAATGTCACCCTCAAGTCTTCTACTAGAGTATCCACGTGTTTGGTCTTGACGACCACATCGTCTACGTATGCCTCTACTGTTTTGCCTATCTGGGTAGCCAGACATGTTTGAATCATGCGCTGATATGTTGCACCGGCGTTTTTGAGTCCGAAGGGCATTGTGTTGAAGCAGAATGGCCCATGTGGAGTAATGAATGCCGTTGCGGCCTGGTCTTTCTCCGCCATCTTGATTTGATGGTATCCGGAGTATGCGTCGAGGAAGCACAATGAATCGTGCCCTGCGGTAGCATCGATGATTTGGTCGATGCGAGGGATGGGAAAAGGGTCCTTTGGACAGGCCTTGTTAAGGTCTTTAAAATCGACGCAGAGGCGCCAGGATTTGTCCTTTTTTGGTACCATTACTAGATTGGCTAGCCAGTCCGGATGTTTTATATCTCTGATGAATTCGGCTTCTAAGAGTTTGGCTAGCTCCTCTCCCATTGCCTGTCTTTTGGGTTCGGAAAATCGCCGAAGAGCTTGTTTGACCGGCTTGAATCCTTTTAGGATGTTTAGGTTGTGCTCTGCCAGCCTGCGTGGGATTCCTGGCATGTCTGAAGGGTGCCAGGAAAAAATGTCCCAATTTTCCCGAAGGAATTCTCGTAGTGCGGCTTCGACATCAGGACTTAATTGTGCCCCAATGGAGGCCGTCTTTGTGGGGTCTGTTGGATGGACCTGAAATTTGACTATTTCGTCTGCTGGTTTAAAAGAGGTGGACTTGGACCTCTTATCGAGTATCACATTGTCCCTATCCACCGTGGAGCGCAGCGTAGTTAGTTCCTCTGCCGCTAGGGCTTCGGACAATGCCTCTAGGGCCAGTGCGACTGTCTTATTTTCAGCGCGAAGTGCTGTATCTGGATCACTAGCAAGAGTGATTATCCCATTGGGTCCGGGCATTTTGAGCTTCATGTACCCGTAGTGGGGTATAGCTTGGAAGATTGTGAATGCCTCTCGCCCTAACAAAGCGTGATATCCGCTGCCGAATGGGGCCACTTGGAACATGACCTCCTCGGAACTGTAATTGTCCGGTGAGCTGAACACTACATCTAGTGTGATTTTTCCTGTGCAGCGTACTTCTCGACTAGGGATTATCCCTCTGAAGGTTGTGCTGCTTCGCTCGATGAGGCTCCAGTCAATATCCATTTTTTGAAGGGTTTCCTCGTAGATGAGGTTTAATCCGCTGCCGCCATCCATGAGTACCTTGGTAAGGCGAAAGCCGTCCACTATCGGACTGAGGACCAATGCGGCTGGTGCTCTAGCTGTTCGGAATTTAGGTTCGTCGCTGGCCTTGAAGGTGATAGCCGTGTCACTCCATGGATTTGCTGTTGCTACTTGGTAGACTTCGGCGAGGCCGCGGATTGTTCGTTTTCGCATGTTATTTGATGCGAAAGTCTCGAAGACTATTAATACCGTACCGGTACAGCTGGGCTGTTTGCCCGGGGCTAAAAAGCCTTCGCCACTTTTGGCCACCTGCCGTAGTATCCAACATGCTCGAAGGCTGTGTGTTGGAGTGGCGCCCTCCGTACTGTGGATTTTGCAGGGTCCGTTGAGCCAGCCCTCCAGTACGGTTCCATGCCCTTTAGGGGGTTTTTGCTTTTTGGTTTTTAACCCAGGTGCTTGAGTATGGCGCACCCTTTTACTTCGGACTAGGGTTGTAGTCAAGGCCGGACTGTCCCAAAACCTAGCTTCGGTGTTCCTGGCACTCTCCACCGCACAGTATTTTTGTACGATGGTCGCTAGGTCGACGAAGCGTGTAACTTCGCGACGACTTATGGCGTTCATGATTCCCTTGTCCGTGCAATTGTTGCAGAAAATTGAAATCGCGCTTTCTTCACAGCAGTCCTTTATCCTGTTCATAACCAGGAGGAATCTGGCCCAGTAATGATGTACTATTTCATCGGGCTCTTGCCGTAATCGAGAGAGATCGCTTATGTTTGGGTGGGCGGGTGGAATCAAGTTCGGAACCCCGCCCGATCTGAGGCTCAAAGGCCAAGAAGTTTCCGGATTTGGAAGCTTGAGTTGCTGGATGCTTTCCAACGAATCTAGTCCGATGCCTGACTCTAAGTTCAGTATTTGATTGGCGTCCGTCCCTCTGTGGGAATCCGGCTTGGAGGGATCGGGAATCCGGACATAGTTGGTTTTCAACATAGAAGAAGGGTTGCCGCATTGTCCCTCTACCACGACAACGTGGTGGGTAGCCTGAGGAGAGTTAATCTCTCTCAGATCGGTTTTAAGCCCAATCTGATCGTAGTCTGTAGAGACTCCCAGGGTGGCGATGCGATCCAAGAGCTCGTTTACAGAGAGAGCTCAATCGGATCTAACTGCTCGGCGAATTCCGAGCTGACGTGAAGATCGCTTTCGATGACCTGAGAGGTCATCGTCAGAGCGGTGGCCGAACAGGCGGTCATAAGAAAACCACCTAGCCGGACAGTTTGGCCGGCGGCCAAAGCTCCCTTCACGACGGTGCCATCTTTAAAGACGGGAAAAGGCATCCTTCCTGATCACGATGGCACAGAGGAACTCTCAATGAAAGCACCAATGTCGGTGTCAAAACCGGCGGATCTCGGGTAGGGGGTCCCGAACTGTGCGTCTAGGCGGATGGTAACAAGAGACGAGGGACACGATGTTTTTACCCAGGTTCGGTCCCTCTCGATGGAGGTAAACCCTACGTCTTGCTTGATTAATATTGATGATGTGGGTTACAATAGTAGATCTACCACGAGATCAAGGAGGCTAAACCCTAGAAGCTAGCCTATGGTATGATTGTTGTTCGTCCTATGGACTACAGCCATCCAGTTTATATAGACACCGGAGAGGGCTAGGGTTACACAGAGTCGGTTACAAAGGTAGGAGATCTACATATCCGTATCGCCAAGCTTGCCTTCCACGCCAAGGAAAGTCCCATCCGGACATGGGACGAAGTCTTCAATCTTGTATCTTCATAGTCTTGGAGTCCGGCCGATGATGATAGTTCGGCTATCCGGACACCCCCTAGTCCGGGACTCCCTCACGGGCCATCCTTTTTGCGAGGATCCTTATGTGGATCGTGTGCCGGATTGTGTGTGGCGCCGCTTGCCGCTCTTAGCCTGTCATCTGGTCGTCTATCCGGCCAGGCGGCCTCTTTCTTTTTTGACTGTGGGGGCTCTACGGCCTCCTCGTCAAATTCAGGCAACAGCTTGCGCTTCGGGTAGCTCTTTGCCTAGTGACTATCGCCGTATTTATCTGCGGTATCGAGTACTTTGCTCCATCTCATTCTGAGTGCGTCCTCCGCTGTTTTGAGCTTCCGCTTTTGCTTCTTCAAACTTCTTGCAGTGGCGATGAGCCTTTTATGAAGGTTCTTATGCTCCGGTGATGTGTCCGGTGTGAGTTCGTCTGGACTGTTGTTTTCGCCGGGGATGTGTTGCTTGTCCAATTCATCCTGTTCGGATGGTTGCTTGGTGGCATGTTCGTCGTCCACTGCTTCGCCCTGCTCTAAGGCTGGGTCAGTATGGGTGCCGTTGTTATCGAGGCGGGACTTCGGGCGGCGCTTGCGTCGCCATTTTGGTTGTTTGTCGGGGGAGTTGTCCTTCGCCACGTCCTGTTGTTCCTCGTTATCGCTTCCTTTTGGTGTATCCACCATGTATACGTCATGAGTTGAGGTGGCTTTCCAGTGCCTAGTAGGCGCTGGTTCTTGGTCGTCTCCGGCATCGTCGTCCATACCGTCGATGTCTTCGGAGTCAAAGTCTAGCATGTCGGTTAGATCGTCGACAGTGGCTACAAAGTGGGTGGTGGGTGGGCCTTGAATTTCTTCGTCATCCGCATCCCAACCGTCCTGACCGCAGTCCGGCCAGGTCTCTCCTGATAATGAGAGATACTTTAGCAAACTCAGGATGTCGCCGAAAGGTGAGTATTGAAAGATGTCCGTAGTGGTGAACTCCATGATCGGCGCCCGATCAGATTCGATTGGAGGGGGCGCGGGAGGTTCGGAGTCCGGCGAGGAGTCCGGCACCTCGGAGTCACGAGCTTCACAAGGGATAAGGTCAGTATTCGACTCCATCGCCATAGAGGTTGCAGCCCCCAAGGCGGTGTCTAGCCACCCGTCCTCGATCTGCGCAGCCAGCTCCGAATTGAGGGTCGGAGCGGACTCGTGTGCAGCCTCCAGGGCACTGTCCGGCTGCAGAGCTAAATCATGCCCATCATGATAGTGCGGCGCGCTCGGCTGTGGCTCGAATCCATCGAAGATCAAGTCTCCGCGGATGTCAGCCGTGATGTTCAAACTTCCAAATCTGACCTGACCGCCAGGGGCGTAGCTTTCGATCTGCTCCATATGGCCAAGCGAATTGGCCCGCAGTGCAAAGCCGCCGAATATGAAGATTTGTCCGGGGAGAAAAGTCTCACCCTAGACTGTGTCTTTGTTGATGATCGAAGAAGCCATCGAGCCTATCGATGACGACACAGAGGAACTCTCAATGAAAGCACCAATGTCGGTGTCAAAACCGGCGGATCTCGGGTAGGGGGTCACGAACTGTGCGTCTAGGCGGATGGTAACAGGAGACAAGGGACACGATGTTTTACCCAGGTTCGATCCCTCTTGATGGAGGTAAAACCCTATGTCCTGCTTGATTGATATTGATGATGTGGGTACTACAAGAGTAGATCTACCACGAGATCAAGCAGGCTAAACCCTAGAAGCTAGCCTATGGTATGGTTGTTGTTCGTCCTATGGATTAAAACCATCCGGTTTATATAGACACCGGAGAGGGCTAGGGTTACACAGAGTCGGTTACAATGGTAGGAGATCTACATATACGTATCGCCAATCTTGCCTTCCACGCCAAGGAAAGTCCCATCCGGACACGGGACGAAGTCTTCAATCTTGTATCTTCATAGTCTTGGAGTCCGGTCAATGATGATAGTTCGGCTATCCAGACACCCCCTAGTCTAGGACTACCTCAGCGGTGTTTGACGCCGCAAAAGTAGAAATCAAGTAGGAGCATCAATTGTTGATGGTTGGTGAAACCACTAGTTTCAAGAAGGGCAAGGGCAAGAAGGGATACTTCATGAAATGGCAAATCAGTTGCTGCTCTAGTGAAGAAACCCAAGGTCGAACCCAAACCCGAGACTAAGTGCTTCTATAATGAGGGGAACATTCATGGAAGCAGAACTATCCTAGATACTTGGTAGATGAGAAGGATGGCAAGGTCGACAGAAGTATATTGGATATACATTATATTAATGTGTACTTTACTAGTACTCCTAGTAGCACCATGGTAATAGATACCGGTTCAGGTGCTAAGTGTTAGTAACTCAAAATAAAAGGCTACGGAATAAACAGAGACTAGCTAAAGGCGAGGTGACGATATGTGTTGGAAGTATTTCCAAGGTTGATGTGATCAAGCATCGCATGCTCCCTCTACCATCGAGATTGGTGTTAAACCTAAATAATTGTTATTTGGTGTTTGCGTTGAGCATAGACATGATTGGATTATGTCTATCACAATACAGTTATTCATTTAAGGAGAATAATGGTTACTCTGTTTATTTGAATAATACCTTCAACGGTCTTGCACCTGAAATGAATGGTTTATTGAATCTCGATCGTAGTGATACACATGTTCATGCCAAAAGATATAAGATAGTAATGATAGTACCACCTACTTGTGCACTGCCATGTAAGTCATATTGGTATAAAACGCATGAAGAAGCTCCATGTTGATGGATCTTTGGACTCACTCGTTTTTGAAAAGTTTGAGACATGCGAACCATGTCTATTGGTATGCACGCATGAAGAAACTCCATGCAGATGGATCGTTTGGACTCACTTGATTATGAATCACTTGAGACATGCAAATCATACCACATGGGAAAAATGACTGAAAAGCCTCGTTTTCAGTAAGATGGAATAAGAAAGCAACTTGTTGGAAGTAATACATTTTGATGTGTGCAGTCCAATGAGTGCTGAGGCACGCAGTGGATATCTATATGTTCTTATTTCACAGATGATTTGAGTAGATGTTGAGTATATTTACTTGATGAAACACAAGTCTGAATTATTGAAAGGTTCAAGTAGTTTCAGAGTGAACTTGAAGATCTTCGTGACAAGAGGATAAAATGTCTATGATATGATCATAGAGATGAATATCTGAGTTGCGAGTTTGGTACACAATTAAGACATTGTGGAAATTGTTTCACAACTAACACCGCCTGGAACACCATAGTGTGATGGTGTGTCCGAACATTATAGATACACCCCATTGGATATGGGGCATACCATGATGTCTCTTATCGAATTACAACTATTGTTCATGGGTTAGGCATTAGAGACAACCACACTCACTTTAAATAGGGCACCACGTAATTCCATTGAGATGACACCGTATGAACTATGGTTTAGAGAAACTTAAGCTGTCGTTTCTTGAAAGTTTGGGGCTACGACGCTTATGTGAAAAGGTTTCAGGCAGATAAGCTCGAACCCAAAGTGGACAAATGCATCTTCATAGGACACCCAAAACAGTTGGGTATACCTCCTATTTCAGATCCAGAAGCAAAAGTGATTGTTTCTACAAATGGGTCCTTTCTCGAGGAAAAGTTTCTCTCGAAAGAATTGAGTGGGAGGATGGTGGAGACTTGATAAGGTTATTGAACCATCACTTCAACAAATGTGTAGCAGGGCACAGGAAGTTGTTCTTGTTGCACCTACACCAATTGAAGTGGAAGTTGATGATAGTGATCATGAAACTTCGGATCAAGTCACTACCAAACCTCGTAGGACGACAAGGACAGGTACTGCTTCAGAGTGGTACGGTAATCCTGTCTTGGAGGTCATGTTGCTAGACAACAATGAACCTACGAGCTATGGAGAAGCGATGATGGGCCCGGATTCCAACAAATGGCTTGAGGCCATAAAATCCGAGAGAGGATCCATGTATTAAAACAAAGTGTAGACTTTGGAAGAACTACTTGATGGTCGTAAGGCTGTTGGGTACAGATGGATTTTAAAAGGAAGACGGACAATGATGGTAAGTATCACCATTAAGAAAGCTCGACTTGTCGTTAAGATGTTTTCCGACAAGTTCAAGGAGTTAACTACGACGAGACTTTCTCACTCGTAGCGATGCTAAGAGTCTGTTTGAATTATATTAGCAATTACTGCATTATTTATGAAATCTTGCAGATAGGATGTCAAAACATTGTTTCCTCGACAATTTTCTTGAGGAAAGGTTGTATGTGATACAACCAGAAGGTTTTGTCAATCCTGAAAGATGCTAACAAGTATGCAAAGCTCCAACAATCCTTCTAAGGACTGGAGTAAGCATCTCAGAGTTGGAATATACACTTTGATGAGATGATCAAAGATTTTGGGTTTATACAATGTTTATGAGAAACTTGTATTTCCAAAGAAGTGAGTGGGAGCACTATAGAATTTCTGATGAGTATATGTTATTGACATATTGTTGATCAGAAATGATGTAGAATTTATGGACAACATATAGGGTTATTTGAAAAGTGTTTTTCAATGGAAAACCTAGATTAAGCTACTTGAACATTGAGCATCAAGATCTATAAAGATGGATCAAAAAACACTTAATAGTACTTTCAAATGAATACATACCATGACAAGATTTTGAAGGAGTTCAAAATAGATTGGCAAAGAAGGAGTTCTTGGCTGTGTCATAAGGTGTGAGTATTGAGTAAGACTCAAGACCTGACCACGACAGAAGAGAGAGAAAGGACGAAGGTCGTCCCCTATGCTTTAGACGTAGGCTCTAACGTATGCTATGTTGTGTACCGCACCTGAAGTGTGCCTTGCCATGAGTCAGTCAAGGGGTACCAGTGTGATCCAGGAATGGATCACATGACAATGGTCAAACTTATCCTTAGTAACTAGTGGACTAAGGAATTTTCTCGATTATGGAGGTGGTAAAGAGTTCGTCGCAAAGGGTTACGCCGATGCAAACTTTGAAACTAATCCGGATTATTTTGAGTAGTAAACCGGATTAGTATAGTAGAACAATTATTTGGAATAGCTCCAAATAGAGCGTGGTAGCTGCATCTAGGAGATGACATAGAGATTTGCAAAGCACACATAGGTTTGAAAGGTTTAGATCCGTTGACTAATAACCTCTCTCACAAGCGAGATATGATCAAACCCCATGGGTGTCGATTCATTACAATCACATAGTGATCTGAACTAGATTATTGACTCTAGGGCAAGTGGGAGGCTGTTGGAAATATGCCCTAGAGGCAATAATAAAATGGTTATTATTGTATTTCCTTGTTCATGATAATTGTCTATTATTCATGCTATAATTGAATTGACCGGAAACTGCAATACATGTGTGAATACATAGACCACAACATGTCCCTAGTGAGCATCTAGTTGACTAGCTCGTTGATCAACAGATGGTCATGGTTTTCTGACCATGAACATTGGATGTTATTGATAACGGGATCACATCATTAGGAGAATGATGTGACGGACAAGACCCAATCCTAAGGATAGCACAAGATCATGTAGTTCGTTTGCTAAAAGCTTTTCTAATGTCAAGTATCATTTCCTTAGACCATGAGATTGTGCAACTCCCGGATACCGTAGGAATGCTTTGGGTGTGCCAAACGTCACAACGTAACTGAGTGGCTTTAAAGGTGCACTACGGGTATATCTCCGAAAGTGTCTGTTGGGTTGGCACGAATCGAGACTGGGATTTGTCACTCCGTGAGACAGAGAGGTATCTCTGGGCCCACTCGGTAATGCATCATCATAATGAGCTCAATGTGACTAAGTAGTTAGTCACGGGATCATGCATTACCGAACGAGTAAAGTGACTTGACGGTAACGAGATTGAACGAGGTATTGGGATACCGACGATCGAATCTCGGGCAAGTAACATACCGATTGACAAAGGAATTGCGTACGGGATTGCTTGAATCCTTGACATCGTGGTTCATTCGATGAGATCATCGTGGAACATGTGGGAGCCAACATGGGAATCCAGATCCCGCTGTTGGTTATTGATCGGAGAATGTCTCGGTCATGTCTGCATTGTTCCCGAACCCATAGGGTCTACACACTTAAGGTTCGATGACGCTAGAGTTGTTATGGGAAATAGTATGTGGCTACCGAAGGTTGTTCGGAATCCCGGATGAGATCCCAGACATGACGAGGAGCTCCAGAATGGTCCAGAGGTGAAGATCGGTATATTGGACGAAGGGTATTGGAGTCTGGAGTTGTTCCGGGGGTACCACATGATGACCATCGTGTCCGAAAGGGGTTTCGAAGGTCCCGGCAGGTGTCAGGGGGCCTTATGGGCCAAGGGGAGAGGGCACATCAGCCCACTAAGGGGCCGAGCGCCCCTCCCACCCCATCTCATGTAACCAGGAGATGTGGGGGTGCCACCCCTAGGGCAGTCGCCCCTCCTGGCTTGCGGGGCAAGTTTCCTAGGGGGTAGGGGCGCCAAAACCCATCTAGGGTTTCCCCTATGGCCGCTGCCCCTCCCCTAGGGAACCCTAGGGCGCCTTCCCCTCCTCCCTCCTCCAACACCTCATCCTCCTCCGTAGTGCTTGGCGAAGCCCTGCCGGAGAACCACAAGCTCCACCACCACGCCGTCGTGCTACCAGAGATATCCCTCAACTTCTCCTCTCCCCTTGTTGGATCAAGAAGGAGGAGACGTCCCCGGGCTGTACGTGTGTTGAACGTGGAGGCACCGTTGTTCGGCGCTTAGATCGGAATCAACCGCGATCTGAATCGCTGCGAGTACGACTCCTTCATCCTCGTTCTTGTAACGCTTCCGCATTGCGATCTTCAAGGGTATGAAGATGCACTTCCCTCTCTCTTGTTGCTAGTCTCTCCATAGATTGATCTTGGTGATGCGTAGAAAATTTTGAATTTCTGCTACGTTCCTCAACAGTTCAACATGTTTTTCATGTATATATATCATATTCAATGATACTAGAATAATAAGAGCCGGCACAGGTTTTCCCACACATAGTCACATGCTACCCCTTGAGCTTCATCCAACAATGGATGTGCGTGAATGGTCTGCCCTCTGACCCGTAGTACATCACAACAGCGCATGCAGGCTAAGCAATGTGTAGAGCAACATTGGGTGAATGAGTAAATTAATCAACATGTAGAGCAAGGAGAAGCAAAACTTACAACCTCCATGGTTACTACACGCAATGGCCACAGTGCTTCGAGCCGTTCAATCGCGCCACAAAACTTTGTGAAGGAGTTCTGGATGGTGTACCATCGATGCCCCAATGACTTCATATTGCGTTCTTGGAGGATGTGCATGTTGTAGGGCGCAATATGGTTTCATGCATGAAACAAACCATGCACACGCTGCCAAAAGACCTCGGCCCTTGTGCTCCTGCCTGTAAAGTCCGCAGATACAGCCAACCACTCATTGCACAAAAACTCATCCTCCTTCACTGAGTACCTGCCATCATACTTACTCTAAAAAACAACATGAAGTTCGAAAATAAGCTTAATGGCATTTGACGAACACCTGTCGGGCATGGTGTCCGCCATCTACAGGGGGGCGGAGGGTATCTGACTATAGACAAATCCTGGGTGGACAGCGACATAGTACAACTGTACAAGGTGAGCAGGCGTGTGGGTGGGGGGCTATGGATGTCCATCAATGCTTGGGCGCCGGCTGGAGAGGTACGGCGGCAGCATCAGACAAGGAGGGTGCAGATATACTAAGGAAGTGTGGTTGGGGTAGAGTGGAAGAGAATTGGACCATGAGGGGGGACTTGAGTGGGCCGAGGGTGTCGGAGTCCTACGTGGCGATAGTATGGACTCCCATAAAGCCCCCCCCCCCAGTTTGTTTCCGATTTGCGGGAAAACGGACGTTCGAACTGCTCCACGGATCGATTGTGCACCACGTTTGATGGCAGAATGGGTTCGGACAACTCAGTCTGGACGGATATGGGCGATTTAAGGGTTGGTATTGAAGATGCCTTCAAGCCTAACAAGAACAACAACAGTGTCCCTCCTTCTAGTGAGGGGCCCGAGGTCCTCCGCATCTCCACGTCCCAAAGGCCATGGGAGACGGGGCGAACTGGTCATGATGCCAATGAGAGGAGAAGGGCAACCTAAGGTATTTTCTTGTGGAGGAGGAAAGGGTGTGTGGTGTGTGACTGCATGTCAAGATCAATAGGCTTTGACCATGGAGACATAGTTTAAGGGGGGCAGGTGGCCATGTCTCATGTAAGTCATACACTAAGTGCTTGAATATTTTATTTTATTTTGCGAAATAAGTCGTAGACAATATATTAAAGTCGACCAACCCTTACAAGGAAATCCTTACATGATTTATAAATCATGCATCAGTTTTGTGGAAATTTATGTGGTCTTCCTCCTACACCCGTTTGCAATGCACGGCGAGCAAACTCGATGCCGCATTTGGACCTCTAAAACACTAGCAGCATTAGAAAAGATTGTCGACTTAGCAGTCGGGAAGTTGTTGGTCGGAGCCAGAGTATGCGAGTGAAAATGATCCAAGAAATACATCATCGTCCAGAGTAGAAGGCGATGAAGACGGTCGACGACCACCCCTGATCTGTTTAGACCGACCGGGAAAAATGTAACATCACAGCCTCTCCGAAGATGCCAAAGCAGCTAGTTGAAAGTCGTTGGTCGGAGAAGGAGCCAGAGGACCAAGACATAAAGTGGCTCCATTCCCTTGTGAGATGGAACGTTTGAAGACCATCTGCATAACATGAAGACACTACTAGGTACACCAATCCAGAGGAGTAGCGACCAAATAATTGTTGGGAAATGTAGCATGCAATTTCCAAAAAAATCCCACGCTCACGCAATATTTATCTAGGAGATGCATAACAACGAGAGGGGAAGAATGTGTCCACATACCCTCGTAGACCGAAAACCGAAGCGTTAACTTAACGCGGTTGATGTAGTCAAACGTCTTCTCGAATCAATCGACCAAGTCCCGAATGTACGATACCTCCGAGTTCTACACACGTTCAGCTCGATGACGTCCCTCGAACTCTTGATCCAGTAGAGGTACGAAGGAGTAGATGAGTTCCGTCAGCACGACGGCGTGGTGACGGTGATGGTAATGTGATCCACGCAGGGCTTCGCCTAAGCAGCATGACAATATGACCCGAGGAGTAAATGGTGGAGGGGGCACCGCACACGGCTAAGAAACAATTGATGTACCTTGAGGTGCCCCCTGCCCCGTATATAAAGGAGGAGAGGGGAGAAGGCCAGCCCTAGGGCGCGTGCCATGGGGGGAGTCCTACTAGGACTCCAAGTCCTAGTCGCCCCCCCTTCCTTCCAACGGAGGAGGAAAGGGAAAAGAGAGGGAGAGGGAGAAGGAAAGGGGGGCACGCCCCCTCCACTAGTCCAATTCGGACTCCCCATGGGGGGCGCCACCTCCTTGTGGCCTGCCTGTCCTATCCTTATGGCCCATAAGGCCCATTACTTCCCCTAGTGGGTTCCGGTAACCCCTCGGTACTCCGATAATGATCCAAAACACTCTGGAACCATTCCGGTGTCCGAATATAACCTTCCAATATGTCAATATTTATCTCTCGACCGTTTAGAGACTCCTCGTCATGTCCTTGATCTCATCCAGGGCTTCGAACAACCTTCGGTCACCAAAACACATAACTCATATAATACATATCGTCATTGAACGTTAAGCGTGCGGACCCTACGGGTTCGAGAACTATGTAGACATGACCGACAAACCTCTCGTATCAATAACCAATAGCAGAACCTGGATGCTCATATTGGTTCCCACATATTCTACGAAGATCTTTATGAGTCGAACCGCAATGTCAACATACGTTATTCCTTTTGTCGTCGGTATGTTACTTGCCCGAGATTCGATCATCAGTATCTTCATACCTAATTCAATCTCGTTACTGGCAAGTCTCTTTACTCTTTCTGTAGTGCATCATCCCGCAACTAACTCATTAGTCACATTGCTTACAAGGCTTCATATGATGTGCATTACCGAGAGGGCCCAAAGATACCTCTCCGATACTCGGAGTGACAAATCCTAATCTCGATCTATGCCAACCCAACAAACACCTTTGGAGATACCTGTAGAGCATCTTTATAATCACCCAGTTACGTTGTGACGTTTTATAGCACACAAGGCATTCCTCCGGTGTCTGGGAGTTGCATAATCTCATAGTCGAAGGAATGTATATTTGACATGAAGAAAGCAGTAGTAATAAAACTGAACAATCATTATGCTAAGCTAATGGATGGGTCTTGTCCATCACATCATTCCACTAATGATGTGATCCCGTTTATCAAATGACAACTCATGTCCATGGCTAGGAAACTTAACCATCTTTGATCAACGAGCTAGTCTAGTAGAAGCATACTAGGGACACGGTGTTTTGTCTATGGATTCACATGTGTATCAAGTTTACGATTAATACAATTCTAGCATGAATAATAAACACTTACCATGAATAAGGAAATATAAAATAACAACTTTATTATTGCCTCTAGGGCATATTTCCTTCAGTCTCCCACTTGCACTAGAGTCAATAATCTAGATTACATAGTAATGAATCTAACACCCATGGAATCTTGGTGTTGATCATGTTTTGCTCGTGGAAGAGGCTTAGTCAACGGGTCTGCCACTATCAGATCCGTATGTATTTTTCAAATCTCTATGTCTCCCTCCTTGACCAAATCTCGGATGGAGTTGAAGCATCTCTTGATGTGTTTGGTCTTCTTGTGAAATCTGGATTCCTTCACCAAGGCAATTTCTCCAGTATTGTCACAAAAGATTTACATTGGACCCGATGCACTAGGTATTACACCTAGATCGGATGTGAACTCCTTCATCCAGACTCCTTCATTTGTTGCTTCTGAAGCAGCTATGTAATCCGCTTCACACATAGATCCCGCCACGACGCTCTGTTTGGAACTGCACCAACTGACAGCTCCACCATTCAATAAAAATACATATCGGTGTGCGACTTAGAGTCATCCGGATCAATGTCAAAGCTAGCGTTGACGTAACCACTTATGACAAGCTCTTTGTCACCTCCATAAACAAGAATCATATCCCTATTCCTTTTCAGGTACTTCAGGATGTTCTTAACCGATGTCTAGTGATCCACTCCTGGATTACTTTGGTACCTCCCAGCTAAACTGATAGCAAGGCACACATCAATTCTGGTTCACATCATAGCATACATGATAGAACCTATGGCTGAGTCATAGGGAATGACTTTCATTTTCTCTCTATCTTGTGCAGTGGTCCGACATTGAGTCTGACTCAACTTCACACCTTGTAACACAGTCAAGAACCCTTTCTTTCATCGATCCATTTTGAACTTCTTCAAAAGTTTATCAAGGTACGTGCTTTGTGGAAGTCCTATCAAGCATCTTGATCTATATCTATAGATCTTGATGCCCAATATATAAGCAGCTTCACTAAGGTCTTTCATTGAAAAACTCTTGTTCAAGTATCCTTTTATGCTATTCAGAAATTCTACATCATTTCCAATCAACAATATGTCATCTACATATAATATTAGAAATGGTATAGAGCTCCCACTCACTTTCTTGTATATACAGGCTTCTCCAAAAGTATGTATAAAACCATATGCTTTGCTCTCCTCATCAAAGCGTATATTCCAACTCTGAGATGCTTGCACCAGTCCATAAATGGACCGCTGGAGCTTGCACACTTTGTTAGCACCTTTAGGATCGACAAAACCTTCTAGTTGCATCATATACAACTCTTCTTTAAGAAATCCGATAAGGAATGCAATTTTGACATCCATTTGCCAGATCTCATAATCATAAAATGCGGCAATTGCTAACATGATTCAGACAGACTTAAGCATCGCTAGGGTGAGAAAGTCTCATCATAGTCAACTCCTTCAACTTGTCGAAAACCTTTTGCAACAAGTCAAGCTTTATAGACAAAAATTACCATCAGTGTCAGTCTTCTTCTTGAAGATCCATTTATTCTCTATGGGTCGCCGATCATCGGGCGGATCCACCAAAGTCCACACTTTGTTCTCGTACATGGATCCTATATCATATTTCATGGCCTCAAGCCATTTATTGGAATCTGGGCTCATCATAACTTCTTCATAGTTCGTAGGTGTAAGTGCATCTAGTGCCCCTTAGTGATTTTGGTGTATTGAAGACTTATAGGTTAAGGGACTAATATGTTTGTGAGTGTACACATGCTCTATAAGTCGATGAGGAGTTTGATATTTACAATGAAAGTCGACCCCTAAAAATGTATGTCTTCAGCTGAAGATTTTGGTTCTCCTGAAGATTTTGAAAGTGAAGAAATTGGTGTGGCCTTCAAGACTTGGATATTCATGCGAGGATTATGAAGCATGAAGACTATTGTTTTCATAGTTTCATTTTCTATTTCTTGAGTCATAGGAAACACCGTACTATTAAAGGGGGTCGAGGTAATACTAAGGAAACTGATTTCCAGGTGATGCTCATCTCAAAATCCTACACCTACCCAATCCTTTCGAGTGAAACCATTGGAAATCTCATATCAGTTCAGTCAACTTCTTCAGTGACAGATATGAAGTTCTTCTGGTCGCTGAGGAATTTGTTCTGACTGAGGAGTTAGGAATTCGCCAGTGCGGATTGCCTACTCAGTGAGGAACATGATAGCCTTGAGGAATTTGAACCTCAAATATCCGACTGTTGTTGTGCTACGCGCGAGCTGTCCCAAAATATCTATCCACCTAATGGTCATATCATTGAAGGGCATTTATGTCCTATCATGACGGGCTGCTCCCTAGGCTATAAATAGTCGCCCCCTACAAACACTAGCTGGTTGGCTGCTCCGCAAGAAACCGACACTTGTCATTGAGAGCATCCCATCCTCCGAGGACTTTGAGCGAAAATCATCAAGTGAGAAAAACCCAAATCCCAAACCCAAACACCTACAAACCCCAAGTGATTGAGCATTAGTGAAGAGATTGTTCCTATGTGGAACCGATGCTTGTTACCTTTGAGGACTGTGTATGCTCCAGACGGTTAGGCATCATGGTCTGAGCATCCAAGAGGAATTGTGGATCGCCGAGTGACCAAGTCTGTGAAGGTTTGGAAGTCACTTGTGAAGACTTACCAGGAGTGCTGAGCGAGGCCTGTGTGACTTTAGCTCAAGAAGAATACGGTGAGGACTATGTGTCCTCGAGTTTAAATACTTAGCCGCTCCAACCAGACGTACAACTGTCACAACAGTTTGAACTGGTCTACCAAATCATTGTCTTCACCAAGCCTACTATTTCTATTTCCTCAACCCTTCCATTTCCTCATTCATGTGTTGATGAACCTGATCATTATTATTTGAAGACTTTGACTAAAGACTTTCTCTATTTCCTCAGTTCAATTTCTTCAGTCTCATTGTCTTCAGCCTGTTTATCCTGTTTTCACGCTGTTTGTACTATGTGCTTGTTTTAATTTTATCATGATGAGTATGTTGTTGCTCTGTTATGCTTGTACCTCAGTACTTATTCCGCTGCTAGTATGTAGTTACTTAGGAATTTCTTCACCTAGAAATTCCTCAGTGACAAATTTGTAAAAATCGCCTATTCACCCCCCTCTAGTCGATATAACGCACTTTCAATTGGTATTAGAGCAAGGTACTCTCTTATTCTATGTGATTTTGGTTTAACCACCTGGAGTTCTAGTTATGTTGACTGCAGGAATGAAGAAAGTGACTTGCCCCATCTTTGACGGTCATGAGTATCCCAAGTGGAAGGCCATGATGAAGAAGCGACTCATGGCGATGAATTGCGAACTGTGGACCATCACTGAGATTGTTCTTACTGATCTATGCAAGATGGCGAAGGCTGATGATATTCGCAAGTACACTCTACTTAACCTCACGGTGAAGGATATCATCTGCTCATGTTTGTCACAAAATCAGTTCAGGAACATCATGCATCTCAACCATGCGAAGCTTATCTGGGACCGACTCTCTGAGGTCTATGAAGGTCATCGAACTCGTCATGATCCTTGGTTTGAGGATTTCAAGGAATCACTAAACGAGATGACTTTCGCCCCAGAATCATCATCCGAAGAGCTCTTGAAAAAGTTCAAAACATGCTTGATGAAAGCGATGATATGTTGGGTGAGGAATTGAATCGAACTAAGACTATGACTAATAATCTTCAGAGACTTCAGTCTAGGTTTGACAACCTTCAAAATCATCATAACACTCTCTTAACTGATCATGAGATGCTTTCTTATGAATTTCTTCAGAGAAAGCAAGATCTTGAGAAGTTAAGAGTGAGTTATGAAGATCTTCAGAAGGAAAACAATTCATTGCTTACTCAATAGATCAGTTCCGCTCAGGAAGAATTTATTCCACCATGTCTGAAATGCATTGAGCGTGAATCTGCTAATTCTTCACCTGAATGTTCAAATGCTTCTATTGCTGCAAATTCTTCAACTGTCTCTGTGGTCACAAATTCCTCATCTGAGGATACCACAAGTATCACTAATGATAATGCAAGGTTGAAGGAATTGTATGTGACATGCATATACAAAAGCCTCAAAGGGCATCAGACTCTTTGTGATGTGCTCAAAAGCAGATCTTGAACAGGAACCCTAGGAAAGAGTGTATTGCCTTTGAGAGGAAACTCAATGTTGATGGGACCTACTGGAAACCTGAGCGGTACCCCAAAACCTCATGGGTTGCTGTGAAAGGACCTTCCATAGATCCATGCACATTATCTGGCTTTACTTGTGAATCTACATATTCCTCTGATGAGTCATTTGACTCCAACTATAAACTGTTCAAAAATCAGAATGGTGAAGTATTTGCTCGACCACCCGCAAAAAAAGTATTTGCTCGATATGTTGGAATCTGCAGCAACGGTCCCCCTATGAAGAAAATCTGGGTTCTCAAAAGGTGCCTTGAAAATCTTCAGGTGAATGTCATCATGACACCACCTATGAAGAATAGGAGCCGTAGATCAAATTCTTCACATGGATCAAAATCTTCATATGGATCCAAGTCCTCTTATGGACCAAATTCTTCATATGGATAAAAATCTTCATATGGATCCAAGTCCTCTTATGGACCAAATTATTCATCTGGATCAAATTTCTCACATGGATCCAAATCCTCATATGAATATCATCGTGCTAACACATCTGTTTTGCAGGGAAAGTCTAAAGGCTATGAATATGTGCATTATTCCTCAAACCATTATGTTCATAAGTCCTCGAAGAATTTCTCTGCTTATTCATATGCTTATCCTAACCCCTCTTCTGTGAAACGAAGTGCACTGGCTTCAATGCCATCTTTTTCTTATAGAGCTCACGGAATGATGAACTCTTTGCCACCCCTCTATATGTGGGTGGTGAAGAAAAAGAACTAATCTCTTATGCAGGGTCAGGTCTCCAGACGAACATAATCATCTGAAGAATTTGCTGGAGACCTGAATGTGCTTAAATGGACGCAAGCTAATCATGAAGAAATAAATTATTCATTTCTCACGTCCTCATGTTGCTATAGCTATTATTGTTGATGAAATTTATATCATATTCTTCACTAATGAAGTATATGCGTACGTAAGTTGTACTAATTCATCTACAGGATGAACAACCCAAAGCTACTAAGTAGGTCCTCGACAGTGGATGTACAAATCACATGACCGGTGACAGGAACTTATTGATGGACACTGCTTTATCTCCATCTCATCTGAAGCATATCACCTATGTTGACAAAGGCAAAAGAAAGTTATTGGGTCTAGGTAGGATTGCAGTCTCAAAGGATAGACACATGGACAAAGTCATGCTTGTCGAGTCCTTAGGATTCAACTTCATGTTTGTCTCAATGCTTTGTGATCTTGATATGGTTGTCGTCTTTGGCAAATATCGTTGCATTGTGCTATTGGAATCTGACAATTCCAAAGTCTTCGAAGGCTTTAGGAGAGGAGACTTGTACATTGTTGATTTCTGTGTAGGACCACAGCCTGCCACATGTCTACTTGCAAAAGCTTCAGAAGGCTGGTTATGGTATCAACGACTTGGTCATGCTGGGATGAGGAACTTGCATACACTCACAAAGAAGAAGCATGTCATTGGCATCGAGGGTGTCAAATTCCTCAAAGATCATCTTTGTGGGGCTTGTGAGGCTGGAAAGATCACCAGAGCCAAGCATCCCTCGAAGACTATCATGACCACTTCTCGTCCCTTTGAATTACTTCATATGGATCTCTTTGGCCCTACTCATTATGCCACATTCACTAGTTCTGCATCATTATATGGCTTTGTCGTTGTTGATGATTATTCTTGTTATACCTGGGTGCATATCATCACTCACAAAAATGAAGTGCAGGAAGTCTTCAAACGATTTTCCTCAAGAGAATCTATGAACTTTGGTATGAAGATCAAGCATTTCAGGAGTGATAATGGAACCGAGTTCAAGAACACTGGTCTCGATGAATATCTGGATATACTTGGTATTACTCATGAGTTATCTACTCCCTATACTCCTCAGCAGAATGGCGTCGTGGAGCGCAAGAATAGAACTCTTGTTGAGATGGCTTGCACTATGCTTGATGAATACAAGACACCACAGTGTTTTTGGCCAGATGCTATTGATACTGCATGCCACATCATCAACAGAGTATATCTTCACAAATTCTTCAAAAAGACCTCATATGAACTCCTCACTGACAAGAAACCAAATGTAAGTTATTTCAAAGTCTTCGTGGCTAAATGTTGGATTAGAGATCCTCACCATCACTCTAAATTTGCACAGAAAGCACATGAGGGTTTTATGCTTGGTTACAGAAAGGACTCGCACACCTACAGAGTCTTCAACACCTATCATCACAAGGTTATTGAAACTGTGGATGTGTGGTTTGATGAAACTAATGGCTCACAAAGAGAGAACCTACCTCCTGTGCTAGATGAAGTGTCACCTGAGGAATCCATCAAGTTCAAGGCTACTGAGGATGTCATTCCTACTGAAGAATCTGCTGAAGAAGTCATTCCGGATCGTGAAAACAATCACGTTGGTGCTGCTGAAGAAAATGGCCCTGAAGAAATTGCTGGGCCTAAGTAAAGTCGTTAACCTGCTCACCCTCGCATTGCAAATGAAGTGCAGATTGAGAAAATCATCAGCAACATCAATGCACCAGGTCCTCTCACGCGCTCAAAAGCTTCACACTTGTCTAAATTTTGTGGGCATTTTTTGTTTGTCTCTATCACAGAGCCCACCAAAGTTGATGAAGCATTCATGGAATCTGAGTGGATTCAAGCCATGCAAGATGAATTGCATCAATTCAGCTCAACAATGTGTGGGAGCTTGTCAAGCGACCAGACCCACGCAAACACAACATCATCGGTACCAAATGGATCTACCACAACAAACAAGATGAAAATGGCCTTGTGGTGAGGAATAAGGCTCGTCTTGTAGCTCAAGGCTACACACAGGTTGAAGGAATTGATTTCGATGAACCTTTTGCAGATGTTGCTAGACTTGAAGCTATTCGCATATTGCTTGCTTATGCTAACCATCGTAATATCATCTTACATCAAATGGATGTGAAAAGTGCATTCCTCAATGGTAAGCTTGAGGAAGAAGTATATGTTGCTCAACCACCAGGTTTTGAGGATCCAAAATTTCCAGATCACGTCTATAGACTAAACAAGGCCCTCTATGGCCTCAAGCAAGCACCTCGGGCGTGGTATGATACATTGAAGGAATTCCTCATGAAGAAAGGCTTCAAACCTGGTTCACTTGACCCAACTCTTTTCACCAAAGCATACGATGATAAATTATTCGTGTGCCAAATATATGTTGATGATATTATCTTTGGCTGTACTAACCAACGTTACAGTGACGAATTTGCCTATATGACGAGTGAGGAATATCAAATGTCCATGATGGGAGAGTTGAAATTCTTCTTAGGTCTTCAAATTCGTCAACAACACAATGGCATATTCATATCTCAGGAGAAATACCTCAAGGATGTGTTGAGGAAATTCGGCATGCAAGATTGCAAAGGCGTCAAAATCCCTATGCCCACAAATGGCCATCTATGCGCCGATGTAAATGGTAAAGACTTCGATCAAAAGGTATACCGCTCCATGATTGGCTCTTTATTGTATCTATGTGCATCTAGGCCGGATACTATGCTTAGTGTTTTCATGTGTGCCCGATTTCAAGCTACACCGAAGGAATCACACCATAAGGTTGTGAAGCATATTCTTCGATATCTAGCTCACACTCCAACACTTGGATTATGGTATCCCAAGGGCTCCTCTTTTGATCTCATTGGATATTCTGACTCTAACTATGCTGGTGATCGGGTGGACCGCAAGTCAACATCAAGCACATGTCATTTCCTCAGACGATCCTTGGTATGTTGGTCCTCGAAGAAACAGAACTGCGTATCACTCTCTACTGCTGAAGCTGAGTACTTTGCTGTTGGATCATGTTGTGCTCAATTGCTATGGATGAAGCAAAACCTCAAGTACTATGGCATCAATGTGAAGAATGTGCCACTCTACTGCGACAATGAGAGTGCTATCAAGATTGCTCACAACCTAGTTCAACACTGGAAGACAAAGCACATCCAGATTCATCATAATTTTCTTCGTGACCATGTGTTGAAGGGCGACATCTCCATCGACCACGCAAATACTAAAGATCAGTTGACCGATATCTTCACAAAGCCATTGGATGAGAAGAGATTTAGCAAGTTGCGGTGTGAGCTAAACATCTTAAAATCTTCGAATGTTCTTTGAAAAGGACACACATCCTAACACTTATGCAAAGTTGATGACTTAGATGTGCAACACACGAAGTAACTTTTTTCTTCAATCAATGAAGACTAACCCTCTAAGTGTGAAGAAATTAACGAAGAATTTGATTCTCAGAACCCTACGACAATTGTACGCGGTGTCTGAAATCATCATTCTTATACGGTGGGTTACACCACCAACCAAAGTTCAAAATCTTCAATTTGAGTTTTTGCAATTTCTTCAGATTTTCAATTTCCTCGGCCTTCCCGTCGTTGTTCTTAATAGCTATATATATATATATATATATATATATATATATATATATATATATGAGTTTTTATGTCCTCTACAGCATTCACTTATAACTAATTCTTCATGTTGCTTTTCATCTAAGTCAATGTGATCGGACCCGTTCCCCCTCGATGCTATACTCAACCCAGTCTGTTCACAAATTCTTCATGTGCATTCTATTTGAATCCCGTTCAAAATCTTCACTGTGTCCTTGACAGCTGAAGAATTTAAGAGCGAAACATTAAAATATTCATATCTAATTTTTCGGCTTTTGCTCCTCAAATCCTTTCGCATCCCATGACTGGATTAAACAACTCACCCACGATCTCACACAATCTCCACCTCTCTGTACGTGGGTGACACAAGTCGCTAGGATGGCAAGGGTCAGGGGCATGTTAGTCCAAAGTCTTCAGATGAATAGTTTTTCATGGTGTTATAAATACCCTTCCCGTGCGCCTCAAATCATTTACTCCGCTCGACCTCTCCCTCTCCCGCTCTAGCTCTCTGACCTAGCACCGCCGCTAATATCCATCGTCGTTGGTGAGGAAGAGCTTAGCTGCCTCGACCTCGTCGCCGTCGTACTCGCGCCGACCGTAGAAATCTTCACCTCTGCCGCAGCTATAGTAGTCTTCCTCTGCCAAGTTAGGGCGTGGAAGATCTGAATGGACGAGCTTTTCCAGTTCATCTCTCAGTTCGTCGTGTTCTTTTTCAAGGGTAAATAAAACTCGTTTTTACTACCCTGGTTGATTCTGATGATTCTCACAAAATCTTCAAAAGATCTTTATTCTTCAATCTTCACATTCTTAAACACCACAGTTGCATATATTCTTGATCTTTCTCCCTAAGATGTACTTTTCTTCAAGATTCCTCAATTGTGTGGGTTTCTGATCTATACAACTCTGGAACCTAAGACAAGAACTTTTAGTGAAATTCTTTAAGACTCCCTGGTCAAATTCCTCAAACTTGAATCCCTTTAAAAACAAATCCTGAGAACGCATATGACCTCTTCAAATTCTTCGCACCTATACTCTGTTCACAGGTACACATGTCTGCTACTGAATCACTAGGTTCTCATCAACTTAACTCATTTACAGTGTTCCTCAAAGAAAAACTGCACACTTCTTCAGAGACTTCTATTGTTCAGAATCCTCAACTGAAGAAAATGGCAGAGGAAAAGCGTCTTCATAAGGGAGGCAAGAGGCCTGAAACAAACACAACGTTTGAAATCCCTGAAGAAATCTATGCAGATTACTGCACTCCTGACGAGCCACTCATGGTAAGGAGAATAAGAACCAGCTCAAAGTGTGCATTCAGCAGATTGAACGAAGATGGGCACAGGAATGGAGGGATTACCGTTATGTAACTTCCAAATACATGAAGAAATTTGGTGTAAATCCTCCATGCCCAAGACCTCCTCTGGCACCAGGCCAAGAAGCAGATCCCTCTAACATCAAAAGAGGTGAGGAATTTCCTAAAGAATGGGCCAAGCACCAAAGGAAATTGGCAAAAGTAGCAAAGAAGGCAGTGAAGAAATTCAATGAAGATTCTGCTGCTACTCCTGCTGAAGCATCTGTTAGTCAGCCTGAAAAGGCTATGAAAAAGAAATCTACAGTGAAGCCAACTTCCTCTATAATGGCCTCACGGCCCACCTCCTCAATGCCCTCACGGCCTAGCTCATCAAAACCCTCAGGGTCTGCTGCTCAAGCAAAGCCCTCATCTGAACCTTCAAAGTCCTCAGCACTAGTGCATCTTGACACGTGCCAACGGACGACAGACTTTTCAATTGCCTCAGGAGCTTCAGCAAGTTCCTCAGCACAACCGCAGCTGCTGAAGAAAAAGGTCACTGCTGGACGCGGCACAAAGCCAAGTCCTCTTAAGAAGCAGGTCGCCTTTGAAGTTCCGTCATCTGAAGACGGAGTTGATGATGAAGAGCTTGCTCAAATCATCAGAGATAGGCAAAGTCGGGCCGCTAGTGCCAAAGGCAGTGATGTGCCACTGTTGCTTGATCCGAAGAAGATCCGTGACTACATTGATTTGTGGCACAAAGATCCCAACACTCACCTTCCAGATCTGAACCTCACACCAGGCCAAAGTCACGTGTTGACTGCCTTCATAGCTGAAGAAAAATGGAAGTTTGAAAAGGCCAAATCTGTGAAGAAAGCTCAGTATAGAAAGGAGCACTATTTGAAGAAGAATGTGCTGAAGATGACAATTGAACAACTTGTGACTTTACAGTCTGAAATCAAGGCGCTCAGTGACGAATTTGATGCCTACAAAGCTGAATGGCTTGGATCCAAAGTCAGATTCATCAAAGTGGCTACAGGCCTCACACCCAATGTTGCTGGTGAAGTGCAACAAGATGTTCCTCAAGGTGAAGCATCAGCTCAGCCCATTGAAGAACATGCTAGCACCGCTGATGAAAATCAGGCTGCTGAAGAAACTGAAAGTACCAAGGCTGATGATAACATTCCAGCGCCTAAAGAAACTGCCAGGGAAACCACTAGTGTTGCGCCTGAACAACAAGACAGGCCAGATGAAGCATCTGGCATTGCGCTTGAAGAATCTGAAAAAGTCAGGACAACTGCATCAGGTGTTCCTGAAGAAACTGCACCAAATTCCTCTGCTCCTCCTACACCAACCCCAAGTTATATCCTTCCTTCTGCAACAGAAGCGAAGAAAACCAAGGCTGCAGAGAGAGCATCTTTGAATAAAAGGAAAGCATCTGCTGCTTTAGAGTCTTCAGAACCAAAGAAGATGAAGACTTTGACGAGCTCGTTTGAAAATCCTATAGATGTTGTTCCTGTTTAAGGCATGCCATCAAAGGAGATTGTTCCCTTTGGTGAGGATTATGAAATTCCTGATGAATCTGATGAGGATGATCCTTCTGCTGCTTTGACAGAGCAGTTGGATGAAGAAATTGAAGCTGAACATGCAATTTCAACTCAACTGGTATCATCACCCATGCCTCGGTTCACAGCTGAAGAGATAGGCGTTGAGGAAATTGATGAAGATGATGAAGACATGGATATTGGGTGTTCCACTCCTATCATGAATGATGACTTTTGGGAAAGTCATCACCCTAATTCACCACTATTCACTCCTCTGCAACAAATTACTCAGTCCCCGGTTCAGACAGAACAAATTCATATGGGCTTTGAAGAACATCAAGCTTCACTTCACTCCATCCCAGAAGAAATTCCAGCCACTAGCGCTGTTGAAATTGAGAAGAAGATTGCAGAAAAAACTGCTCCAGAGATTCCTCAGCATGTTGTCCCAGAGGCTGCGCTTGAAGTGGCTGTGAAGACTTCAACTATAAATCTTCAGCCCAAGCCACAGGATCCTCTCCCCAAGAAACAGAAGTTCAAGGCTGATGACTTCTTTGCTGAGCATCGGTTCTTCTCTGACTTCAATCCTTATGATGCTACTCGTCTTCTCCGCAAGCGCTTCTGGACTGCCTCACAGATGAACTTCTATTCCTCACTGCTATTTGACAAGGAGAAAGTGTTTGACCATGAGCATCTTACTCATGTGGACATGGAGTCACTTCCATGCTTTACTCCAGTCCTCGATGTTCTTCATGATGCAGGGCTGCTCAACTTTTGCGTCGACATCTGCGATTGGAATGAAGAGCTAATTCTTCAGTTCTACGCCACTCTGTATTTGACAGGCAATGTTGACGATGTCAATTCATGGGTCTTGGACTGGATGACTGACAATAGGCATCACAAGGCTCCAACCTCTGAATTACTTCATGTCTTCCTAGTCAGTCCACCCCCTGAAGGAGCCCTGAAGCTTTATGAAGAACCTGAACTCTCAAACCATCTGATGCAAGTGCTAATGAAGCCTTTGAAGGCTGACCAAGCGCCAAGAACAAATTTCCTCGTCAAGGAATTGTTGTATGTGCCAAGGACGGTCTATCGGATCTTGGCCAAAACACTCAGCCCGATCTAGGGCCACAACTCTGAAGAAGAGGAGGTTGTTGGCATCATGAAGAATCTGTTGTTCAATATCATGCATGGTATTCTGATACGTCTCCAACGTATCTATAATTTTTTATTGTTCCATGCTATTATATTACCCGTTTTGGATGTTTATGGGATTTATTTTATACATTATTATCATTTTTGGGACTAACCTACTAACCGGAGGCCCAGCCCGTATTGCTGTTTTTTTGTCTATTTCAGTATTTCAAAGGAAAGGAATATCAAACAGAGTTCAAATGGAACGAAACCTTGGGAAGCGTGATTTTTGGAACGAACGTGATCCAGAGGACTTGGAGTGCAAGTCAAGAAGCAGCCGAGGCGGCCACAAGAGGGTAGGGTGCCCCCCCCCTATAGGGTGCCCCCTGTCTTGTGGGCCCCTCGGGCGGCCACCAACATACTTCTTCCTCCTATATAAGCCTACATACCCCAAAAACATTCAGGGAGCACCCGAAGAAATATTTCCGCCACCGTAACCTTCTGTATCCGCGAGATCCCATCTTGGAGCCGTCGCCGAACTTCTGCCGGAGGGGGATTCCACCATGGACGGCTTCTACATCAACACCATAGCCCTTCCGATGAGTTGTAAGTAGTTTACCACAGACCTTCAGGTCCACAGTTATTAGCTAGATGACTTCTTCTCTCTTTTTGGATCTCAATACAATGTTCTCCCCCTCTTGTGGAGATCTATTCGATGTAATCTCTTTTTGTGGTGTGTTTGTCGAGATCCGATGAATTGTGGGTTTATGATCAAGTTTATCTTTGGATAATAATTGAATCTTCTCTGAATTATTTTATATGATTGAGTTATATTTGCAAGTCTCTTCGAATTATCGGTTTGGTTTGGCCTACTAGATTGATCTTTCTTGCCATGGGAGAAGTGCTTAGCTTTGGGTTCAATCTTGCGGTGTTCTTACCCAGTGACAGAAAGGGTTGCAAGACACGTATTGTATTGTTGCCATCGAGGATAAGATGGGGTTTATATCATATTACTTGAGTTCATCCCTCTACATCATGCCATCTTGCTTAATGTGTTACTCTGTTCTTTTGAACTTAATACTCTAGATGCATGCTGGATAGCGGTTGATGTGTGGAGTAATAGTAGTAGATGCAGGCAGGAGTCGGTCTACTTGTTGCGGACGTGATGCCTATATACATGATCATGCCTAGATAACGTCATAATTATTCGCTTTTCTATTAATTGCTCGACAGTAATTTGTTCACCCACCGTAATACTTATGCTCTCGAGAGAAGCCTCTAGTGAAACATATGGCCCCCGGCTCTATCTCTTATCATATTTGCTTCCAATCTACTTTTATTTGCATCTTTTATTTTTTGCATCTATATTATAAAATACCAAAAATATATTTATCTTATCATATTATCTCTATCAGATCTCACTTTTGCAAGTGGCCGTGAAAGGATTGACAACCCCTTTATTGTGTTGGTTGCGAGTTCTTTGTTTGTTTGTGTAGGTTCATGGGACTTGTTGAGGATCCTCCTACTGGATTGATACCTTGGTTCTCAAAAACTAAGGGAAATACTTACGCTACTATTGCTGCATCACCCTTTCCTCTTCAAGGAAAACCAACGCAAGCTCAAGATGTAGCAAGAAGGATTTCTGGCGCCATTGCCGGGGAGGTCTTCGCTCAAGTCAAGACATACCAAGTACCCATCACAAACTCATCTCCCTCACATTTACAATATTTGCCATTTGCCTCTCGTTTTCCTCTCCCCCACTTCACCCTTGCAGTTTTATTTGCCCTCTCTTTCCCAATCTCCTCTGTCTTTGGCTTGCCTTTTTCTGTTTGCTTGTGTGCCTGTTTGTCCTTATGGATTTGCCTAAAGGTACCGACCTCCTTCTTAGAAGGATGGATGAGATTGAATCAAATATTAGAAGCTTTGTGAATTTGCAATTTGAGCATAATAATTTCTTCAGAAAAGAGCTTAAAGAACAAAAAGGGGTTTTGAGTTTTATGAATAAAGAGCTTGATGACATGGACAAATAGTTTTGTGGTGTGAACTCTCAAATTACCCGGCTTGAAAATGCTATAGCCTGAATTTCTGATAAGCAAGCCACCTTAGTCAATAAGATGGCTGCCAAACCAAAAAAGTTAGATGAAAATAATGATGAAGATCTTAAAGTTATTGATGTGTCCCCTATTAGATCTTTGTTTTGCAATTTGAATCTTGAAAATAATGGGACTGGAGATGAGTCAACTTTATTTAGAAGGTGTCCCAAGAATTCGGAGTTTTTAGATCTTGATGCTAAATTTCGTAAAAGTGGGATTGGAGAGGTCATGACTTTAAATAGCATTGAACCCACTATCTCGGATTTCAAGGAATTTGATTATGATAATTGTTCTTTAGAAAGTTGTATTTCCTTGTTGCAATCCGTTGTTAATTCTCCGCATGCTTATAGTCAAAATAAAGCTTTTACCAAACATATCGTTGATGCCTTGATGCAATCTTTTGATGAAAAACTTAATTTGGAAGTTTCTATACCTAAAAAACTTAATGATGAGTGGGAACCGACTATAAAATTATAATTAAAGATTATGAGTGTTTTGCTTTGTGTGATTTGGGTGCTAGTGTTTCCACGATTCCAAAAACTTTATGTGATATTCTTGGTTTCCATGATCTTGATGATTGCTCTTTAAATTTGCACCTTGTGGATTCCACCATTAAAAAGCCAATAGGAAGGATCAATTATGTCCTTATTGTTGCAAATAGAAATTTGGTGCCCGTTGATTTTATCATTCTTGATATAGATTGCAATCTTTCTTGCCCTATTATTCTTGGTAGACCTTTCCTTAGAACTATTGGTGCGATTATTGATATTGAGGAAGGGAATATTAGATTCCAATTTCCATTAAAGAAAGGCATGGAGCACTTTTCAAGAAAGAAAGTCAAATTACCTTATGAATCTATCATGCGAGCTACCTATGAACCAAGTGCAAAGATGGCACTACTTAGATCTATCTTCGCTTTTATGCCTAGCTAGGGGCTTTAAACGATAGTGCTAGTTGGGAGGCAACCCAATTTTATTTGTGTTCTTTGTTTTTGTTCCTGTTTAGTAATAAATTTTGTTTCTACTTAGATGTGTTTTCTTCTTTTAGTTAGTGTTTGTGCCAAGTAGAACCTATAGGATAACCTATGATATGAGTTGATTTGATTCTGCTGAAAAACAGAAACTTTGCGCTCACGAGAAAAAATTCAATAAATCACAGGAACGTGATTTTGTATTGATTATTTTTGCTGCTGATAAATAAACAAATTTTTTAGGACTCCCTATTTTTGTAAGATTTTTGAGGTTCCAGAAGTTTGCATTAGTTACAGATTTCTACAGACTGTTCTGTTTTTGACAGATTCTGCCTTTCATGTGTTGTTTGCTTATTTTGATGCATCTATGGCTAGTATGTAAGGGTATGAACCATAGAGAACTTGGAATACAGTAGGTTTAACACCAAAATAAATATAGAATGAGTTTATTACAGTACCTTATGTGGTGGTTTTGTTTTCTTTCACTAACGGAGCTTATAAGATTTCTTGTTGAGTTTTGTGTTGTGAAGTTTTCAAGTTTTGGGTAAAGCTTTTATGGACTATGGAATAAAGGGTGGCAAAGAGCCTAAGCTTCGGGATGCCCATGGCAACCCAAGATATTCAAGGGTAGCCAAAAGCCTAAGCTTGGGGATGCCCCGGGAAGGCATCCCCTCTTTCGTCTTCGTTCATTGGTAACTTTACTTGGAGCTATATTTTTATTCACCACATGATATGTGTTTTGCTTGGAGCATCATGTATTATATTAGTCTTTGCTTTTTAGTTTTCCACAATCATCCTTGCTGTAACACACCTTTCGGGAGAAGCCTATTTGATTTGGATTTGATAGAATACTCTATGTGCTTCACTTATATCTTTTGAGCTTGATAGTTTTTGCTCTAGTGCTTCACTTATACCTTTTAGAGCATGGCGGTGGATTAATTTTAAAGAAATTTGCTAGTCTCTCATGCTTCACTTATATTATTTTGAGAGTCTCTTAGAACAGCATGGTATTTGCTTTGGTTATGAATTTGGTCCTAGAATGATGAGCATCCAAGTTGGGTATAATAAAAACTATCATAGAAAGTGAATTGGATGCTAGGATCAATTTGATGCTTGATAATTGTTTTGAGATATAAAGGTAGTAATGTTAGGGTCATGCTAGTGGATAATTATGAAATTGAAAAATACTTTTGTTGAAGTTGGCTATTCCCGTAGCATGCACGTATGGTAAAAGTTGTGTGACAAATTTGTTGCATGAGGTGCTCTTTTGAGTGTCTTCCTTATGAGTGGCAGTCGGGGACTAGCGATGGATTATTCCTACCAATCTATCCCTCTTGGGGCATGCGTAGTAGTACTTTGTGTCGTGGTTCTAAGTCTGACAGTAGAATAGAGGGTAGGTATGGAGAGGCAAGATCCTAGCTATGGAGTAGTTGTGCACACAAGTGTTTTACGAGTTCAGGCTCTTCTCGGAGGAAGTAACAGCCCTACGTCTCAGAGCCCGGAGGCGGTCGACTGGATTATGTGTGTGAGAGTACAGGGGTGCGCACCCTTCTACCAGTGGAGGGGGGTGGCTTATATAGAGGACGCCAAGACCCCAGCCAGCCCACGTAGCAGAGGGTTTAAAGTACATTAAGGTCTGGCGTTACTGGTAACGCCCTACATAAAGTGTCATCAGCACCATTAAGACTACTTAATTACAGACCGTTTGGATAGAGAGTAGATCTTGAACTCCTGATGGTCGAGTGAGTCTTCATGGTCGAGTGTCTTCAGGTTCGTCGAGTGTTTTCTAGTCCGTCGAGTGGAGTTCCTCTTGGTCGACTGGAAGACGGCTTCTTCTAAAAGATGTCCTTGGGGAGGGTACCTTGGACAGGTTCATGACCCTACCCTACGTACATGACTTCATCAGTAGCCCCCGAATGGATCGAGGTTTGAGTGAGGAAGGAGTTGGCAATCTTTCCGACCTGCTTTCTGGTGTTGTAGAGGTGTTTTGCCTTGGATCAAATGACTTTCAAGTGAGGGTGTCAACTTTCGTTCAGTCGCCTTGATCCATTCTTTATATTTGTCGAGTGAACTTTATGAACTTGGAGATTTCCGAGTGACGGATCGCAGGAGATCTTCCGTCTGACAAGTTGCCCTGTGGTTAGCGGATTTAGTGGGATCCGAAATTTTGGGAAGCATGCAAAGCGGAGAAGACCGCGGTACTTGGATGGGATAAGGCAGGGACGCCTCGATTCCTGTGCTGCCTTTTTCACCACGTATCGTTTGTGCGACTGTTTCGGGATTTGACAGGATCGCCGGGGCCTACCTGTCGGTCACTCGGAAGTGACTCAATATAAGGAAACCGACGGAGGTTTTTTGAATAGTGCCTCCTCATTTTCTCCTCCCTCGCCTCCAGATTCATCCGCTGCGCCCACCAACTGCCCAACGCTGCTGCTCCGTTCCGGCCTCGTCGGCGACAATGGTGAAAGACAAGACGACGGCTTTGGAGCGGGCAAAGAAGGCGACGGCGGCGGCGAAGGTGAAGGGGAGAGCGACCAGTCGAGGGGGATCCTCGTCGCGGTCCCGTTTGCCGCAAGGTTGGATCCAGGGTGATTGGATTCGCTCGACCATCACCCAAAAAGATCTCGACGACCTGGCCGATGAAGGCCTGATTGCGCATGGGGCGGCGAGGCTCCCGAGGATGGAGTGGCAGCCACAGCCTCACGAGGGTGAGTGTGTCCTCTTGGCGATTCATGTAGATCGAGGGTCCTCTCTGCCACCGCATCTTTTCTTTTGAGGGTTTCTTAATTTCTTTGGAGCTCAGCTTCACCACTTTACCCCCAATTCCATTGCTTATCTCTCCGCCTTTGTATCTTTGTGTGAGAACTTCTTGGGTTGTCGGCCGCACTGGGGCCTCTTCAAACACATATTCACTTGTCATTCTCAGACGGTGAAAAAGGCCAGCCCCAATGACGAGAGAACTCAGGTAATCCAGATGTGTGGGGGTCTCGGGGTCTAGATGAGGAGTAAGAGCGCTTTCCCAGCTATGACCCTTCCTGAGTCAGTCAGAGGGTGGCAGTCGATCTGGTTCTACTGCCAAGACCAGTCGACGCCAGGGCAGTCGACTGGGCTCCCTCCCTTCTCTATGAGTCGAGTGAACAAGCCATCCTCTCTGAAAGTAGTTCCGGAGGAGAAGGCTCAGGTTAAAATGTTGATGGAGCGAGTAGTCCAATTGATTCGCGACGGTGTGACTGGCATGGACCTTCTGGAGGTTTTCCTTCAGCGGCGCATCCAACCGCTCCAGTACCGGGGCCACCCGATGTGGTTGTACTCTGGTACTGAAGACACCAGTCGGGTCCACCTAGAGGAGGTCGATGATGCCACAGTGGAGAGGTGGATGAGTGCCATTATGGGGAACAAGGACAACCCTCGTGGAGCCAGGAGGATCCCGCCACTCAACCACTCTTATGAGGCGGACAAGGTACGACCACTTTTCTCCGATTGCTCTGTCCATTCTGTTTTGTCGTAGATCAGTCGATTGACTTATGTCTTGCTTATTGTCTTTTAGGAAACCACCGAGTTGTACTTGATGCCCAACGGGGTGCAAGCACAGGCCGAAGAGGAGGAAGTAAGCGGAGGCGAAAGCCAAGAGGTGTGGGAGTCGGACGCTGATGAGGGTGATGAGGATGCAGGCTCCGATGAGGAGGAAGAGGAGGAGGAAGTTGCGCCTCCTCGTTCCGAAAGGAGGTCCAAGCTCGCCCACGACCCTGCGGCCGAACGTGGCAAGGGAGTCATGCCTGCTGGGCAGTCGACGAAATGTCCTCAGACAACTTCACCGGCGCCGACTTAAAAGGCGTCGAAGCAACCCCGAGCAGCCCCGACAAAACCGACGAAGGCCCTACCGAAGATGAGGATGGAGATTCCGACTGTTTCTAGGTAACGGCATAACTCATGTTTTTCATTCTTGGTTGACTCAATCGCTGACCGACTAATATTTGAAATTGCAGTGCTGCTACTTCTGAGACTTCAACCAGGCATGAGGATCAAGAAATGGAAGATGCTGCTACTTCTCATCCTTGTATGATCGCGCGGTTTTTCTTTTGGTCGGTTGAATCTTTATTTTTGACTTTGAACTTCTTCTGCAGCTCCACCTAGCGTTGTCATCAATCTCCCTGACGATGATGATGAAGCGCCACTGAGGCAGAGGAGGAGCAGGAAGGTGACTGTTGGCAAGGCTGCTCAGGTTGTGTCAGCACCTGGACCATAGATTCCAGAGGGGAGCAACGTTGCTCGGGCTACCGTGTCCTTTGCGGAGCCATTGACGGTTGCCCGCCCTTCGTCATCGAGTGCTGACCCGCCTTCTCTCTTCTCCACCTACCACGTCCCGGAGGACCAAGCAAGCGCTGCCAAGGAAGCCATACGCCAGGCCGGGATTATAATGGAGCAGGTGAAGGCGATCCGAACCGCCAGCCAAGCAGCTTATGACGCGAGTTCAGTTCTCCAGAGTAATGTCCAGGTTAGTTAAACATCGACTGGAAATCTTGAAATTTGTCATGCACCCACTAGGTGTGTCAATTCTATGATGGACTGCTGGCAGTCGACTGTAGTCCTTGTGTCTTGAGATTTCTCACTTTACTTGTTTCGCTCGAGCTTGGTCGAGTGGACCAATAAAACTGGTGGGGGCATGCTAAGTGCACCCACTGGGTGTAGTCCCCGAGACCGTGGTCGATTGCTGGCAGTCGACTATGGTCTGATTTTTTTTTACTGCTGACAGTTAACTGCTTCCGGTCGACTGATCGACTCTGAGTCTAGCTGATAGAACTAGTGGGGGCACGCTGAGTGCACCCACTGGGTGTAGTCCCCGAGACTACAGTTGAATGTTTAGATTCAGTTGTAGTCTTAGAAATACTCCGATTTTTCTTTTAGTCACTCGGAAGTGATCTGTCGTTGATGTCTGTCGACTGATCATTTGCAGAAATCTTGTGACCTTGTTTCTCGTTATACCGAATTGGAGAACAAGCATATCCAGCTTGAACTTGACCAGAAGCTTGTCCAAGAGAACTTTACGAAGTCAAAGGAGGAGGCAAAAGGTATGTTTGGTGAGAATCTTGATGACTATCCTTGCTTCTTGCCTGTCTCCGAGTCTGATCTTATTGTGATCTTTGCAGAAAAACTGAGGGATGCTCTGAAGAAGAAGGACCTTGACCTCGCCGAGGCGCAGAAAGCGGCTTCAGACAAGACAAAACTTGCAGAAGAGAAGTTGGCTTCTGTTAACAAACTTGAAGAGGAAAACACTAATCTGAAAGCTGCTCTCGACGTGGCCAACCAAGAAGTCACTCGACTAAAGAATGCCAATATGGTCCTGAGCGACAAAGCTGGCGAACTGGCGGGAAAGAAGAATGACTTGGAGGTTTATCTGGGAGGACTCGCCAAGAAGCTATTCCTCATGCTCGAAGGTAACCCCTTATATCTGATTGGTAATTACTGACTTGCTGTAAGGGCATTAGCTTATCCTTGAATCATGTCCACAGAATTCTGCCAAAACTTTGAAGAGGAAACTAGTCGAGTGGAGACTGGCTTGGATCCCATCAATTCTCTGGTGAAGGATGAAACTGCTATGAACATGCTCCGCCTCGAGTCTCGCGTCGCTGCAGTGATCGATTACCTTGCAAGACTAAAGGCCGCAACATCGCGCATCGACACATCGCTCTGGCCAGAAGAAACGCTTCAGAATGACCTTGAGTCGCTGATGACTCGACTGAACGAAGTTCCGAGTCGAGTGCAAGAATGGAAGAAGTCTTCTGCCAGGTGTGGTGCCGACGTTGCTCTGTCCTTGGTCCGCGTCCACTGCAAAGAAGCCAGAGAAGACAAGCTGGTGTCTCTCAAGGTGGCCAACACTAGGAAGCATGACTTCCGTTCCTTCATGGAGACCTTCATCACGGCTGCCACTCGGATCGCAGATGGGATCGACCTGGACGAGTTTGTTGCGCGTTCCAGCCCTCCGCAGGAGGGGTAGAAAACTTCTATGCTCGATGATTTGAATTTTCCTCGGAATGCCGAGTGATTTTTGTAACCGACAAACTTTAACAGGCTTGATGCCTGAGTACTTTTGGGTCCGTAGGACGTTATCCGAACTTGATTTGTCGTTGAAATACGTTTGCTTCTTTCGGACAACCATCTTCTTTGGATTGGAGTATATACTAGCATCTGTAATGCTCTTTTGCAGGTAGGAGTGAAGCACAAATTGCAGTCGACTTGTGCTCATCATGTTTGGGCGAGTGCTGGGTTGCAGCTAAGCCCCCGAGTGGGAGGTTTGCTTACCACTCGGTAGGATTTTAGAAACTTAAGCGAGCACTGGGCTGCAGCTAAGCCCCCGAGTGGGAGGTTTGCTCTCCACTCGGTAGGTTTTTTAGAAACTTAGGCGAGCACTGGGCTGCAGCTAAGCCCCCCCGAGTGGGAGGTTTGCTCTCCACTCGGTAGGTTTTTTAGAAACTTAGGCGAGCACTGGGCTGCAGCTAAGCCCCTGAGTGGGAGGTTTGCTCTCCACTCGGTAGGTTTTTTAGAAACTTAGGCG